>NC_056526.1:151825740-151855303 GCF_019175285.1 Sceloporus undulatus
TCTATCTATCTATCTATCTATCTATCTATCTATCTATCTATCTATCTATCTAGTTCCCAAGCCGGGCTGCTGCTTATATCACTGATGGTGCACTGTTGATTGACATGCATTTTGAAATGATGCAAACTAGCGGGGATGACAATCATGTCAAAAAAGAAGAGATTATGAGGAGATAATGAAATGATCCACTTTTATAGTGGGAACGATGGACCTTTTGGAATCGATTTACCAACATGAAGCAAAGGTGAATCGGAAACCAGTTTAAATGTAAGTGGGAATGAGTCACTGGTAAGCAAAAACAAAAATATATTCTCAGCCCTTTTCACTGCATTGCGGATAACACTAACAACTTGCTCTATTGTGTGTTTCAGTTCTATAAGCAGCTCCTTTCCTTCCTTGGTTTCCTACTTGCAGCTTATGAATTTCAGATTACTTTCCATAGACAGGTGGGCTTGTTTTCTTCTATCCAGAAAAGCAGCAGGTACTTATAGAAGCCAGCTTTCCCTGAGGACTTTATCTCCTGAGCATATATTACATAGAGCTTAATAAAGGACAGGTCATGTGAGTAGAGTGAAAAACTACTGGTATCCAAGAGACTAGATAAGGCAAATAGTTCTGTCACACTTAGTCTAAGTCTTGACCTTACATTTCTGACATTTAGGCAGAAGATTTCATACTGTCAGCTTTATGGATGTGAACTACTGAAGCAGTACTACTATTCTTAATAGTTTTTAAACTCTTTCCACAGAATCAGGTGGATTTTCTAGTGCTGCCTATCTGTCAGAAATATAGAAATATCTATTCATCTAGCTTTGTTTCTAAAGAACAAGAAACTGTTATTTAAAATGTATGTGTGTGCATGTACATGTATGTTAAAGATATGTATCTGTTTTATTGCTTACAGAATGTGTAGTCAAACTTTCATAATATTATGATGTGACTAGTAGAAGACTGGTATGGCATGCTAAGTGCATATTAGTAGAAGACCAGAGCCCACAGTCCTGTGAAATGAATGGCCTTAAATTATTTGAGTAGCCTGCAGCATCCTGTCTCATTTTTGCTTTCTATTTCCATATCTATGGGAATGGAATCTATTGCTGAGTATTCATCCAGCTTCCCTCCCATGGATGCTGCTGCTTTTCACATAGGCATAACTTTATTTTAATGATGCTTAACCATAGTCAGGATATTAACAATATGGGGATTCATCTCAGCACAGTTCACCTGAAAGAAGAACCTTGCATTGTCCTTATGCCATCTCCTCCTTACCAAATAATGCTACATTTTCACATTCAGGGAAACTGCTGATAATATGCTCTTATTGCTGCCAAAATTATGGATGTTTACCCTTGGAGCAATAGAGTAACAGTGCAAAATAACGTCTGAATATTCCCTTACCTAAGAAAACCGTACTAAATTTATGGGCTTGCCATAAATCAACAGGCAAATTGAAAGTGCACGTGCATGCATGTGCGTACACACACACACACACACACACTTCTTTGTAACTTTCAAGTCAATTGTTCTTGTTACATGGAAAAAATAAAAACCTTCACTGTTACACTGAGCCCATACAGACAGGCCAAAATAAATCTGCTTCGGGTCACTTTGGAGGTATGCTCTTTAAATGCTGCATGCATCCTAAGAGGCCAGACACCATGCCAAAGCCACATTCCAGTCCTAAGGACTGGACCGCAGCTTTGGCACAGCTTCTGGCCTCTTAAGATGTGTGTGTACTATTAAGATATGTGTGAACTATTTAGGCGTTAGGTAATATATCAGGAATATACAATTAATTTACAACATGCTGGAATATCCAACTGTAGAGGAAGATGAAATAGAAGGATATCGTTATCTAATAGCTCATGTAAATATGTATGCTTAGTATTTCTAATAATTGTTAGTGGTCTGATATTGTTTGTCTATGTTCTTTCATATTTGTTTTTTTTTTACTAATTTCTTTCTATTTGTAATATTCTATTTTAAATAAAATTCATATTATAAAAAGATGTGTGTGTCATTTAAACAGCATACCTCCAAAGTGACCAGAATCAACTTTATTTTGGTCTGTCTCTACGGGCCCATTATTTCAAAGACAACTTAACAGTATTTTTTTTAAATACTTATGTCTGCAAAATGCACCTCTTCCAGTTGCAACTAGGGATGGATTTGCCTTCTGTTTTTCCCACATAGGTGGAAATGAAAACACTATAACACTTTAATCATTCTGGGTGCAGCTGGCACATCTAAGGCCAACTCAATATTGCCACAACATCTATCTCACAGGCAGTGACTGTTTCACCTTCCCTGGATGCAGTGTGAGTTTCTTTAGTTACTCTTTGGAAGAGCTGAGTAGCAATATATGATGGTTACACATCTTTTTCAGCTGCTCACTGATTTTTTTTCAGTTTGTATTCATAACTGGTTGGGGTTTGGACAGTCCAGGAGGGGAATGATGTGATCTTGCATTGGCTAGCATCCTGAGCTGCTTGGGGGTGAAACTGACCCATTGACCTCTTGAGCTTCACATGGTTGAGTCAGTCTTTGGTACATGCAAAATCTTGCTCAGAAATAATTTACTATCTCCAATGGGCAGGAAGGAGCTTCATCTCTGCTTACCTTTCCAATGGACAGGCAATACGAACCTCACGGTGTCAGTTCTATCTGGTTTTTAAGCCAGTTTGGAGGCAATCAAATTGGAGTTTTCTATGCTGACAAGCCTCTGAGCATTATATGGGTGCCTAAACTTCCATTAGGTTTCTACATTTGTTCATGCATTAAAATTATGGCCTTTTATTTCTTCATATTATTGTTTGTTATCTTCCTTCCTTTAGATAGGCAATAGGCTGCAATTCCAAGTATGGTAGGCATGAAGTTCCTTCCCTGTTTACTTATTGTGATGTGTGATATATGAAAATGCAGTGAGGTTGAGAAAAACATGATATTTGAACTCTTTATTGGAGTGACTGACCTCATTATAACTATCCTGAATACAAAGGGCAATATGGAGCACAATTAATCTATGCACAGACTAGACCGAGGTTGTTTCCACACAAACCATCCTTACATGTGCTCTGACAGCACACCTAAGTAACAATAACCAAAAGTCCATCTGAGACAGAAGTTTAATTTGACTAGGTGGCTAAACTGACTGTAAGAGGAGGTACAACTAAGACAAGTAATGAAGAAAAGAGATGTGTGAGGAGCAGCTACTGATAGGCAGAGGCTAAGCAGATGATCAAAATAGGAAGCAGAAAAGTTGCCTAGCTTGGGGAAAGTGAACTGTATGCAAACAGGACCTTTGGTGCATTGAACAAAGTGGGAAGCTGATGAAGATAAACTGTTATATTTAATAAGGAAATACATGAGTATCGCATATGATCATCAATCTACTCCCATACATACATACATACATATATATATATATATATATGCAAATGCCAGATATTACCGAGAAGCAATAAATATAATATTTTCTCCAATGATATACACTTCCCATATATATCGGCCTCTTCCTCAATTTTATTTGGTTTCCACAGAGAACAATAAATAATGGTGATGGCTATTTATTTATTTAAAGTATTTATACTTAGCATTTACAGTGGAGTGACTTACAGATTGCTAATTTGACAGTTCCCACCCCCAAGCTTACAGTCTAAAGAGATGTAAAAGATGTGACATAAAAGAAGGGGATGGCAGTGGGGAAGGGGATCCAGTCCAGTAGATACTGCCAGTTTTCCTCTTCCTGCAAGGCCAGAATAGTGGTACTTGGAATGGAGGGAGGGCCTTTCATCTGCTTCTAGAGCTAGGCCTGGTGGAACTGTAGGTGCCTCTTTTTCTCTACCTCTGAGTCCAGGGTTGTAGCAGTTAAGATGATAAAGGATGATAAAGGAAGAACACCTCTTTTAAATCAACAAATGTAGCAGTGATCCTAACAAGAAAACAGAACAGCACCAAAGGTACAAAGGATGTACAAAGGAAGAAAGGAAAGTGTCATGGCCAGCCAAGAGCAGGACTCGGAGGATGAGGAGGAGGATGGGGCTACTCCAGAGCAAGGGGTAATTGAGGCTACACCAGGTGCTAATCCTGCTGTGCCAGAGCCCAGCCCTGATCTCCCAGCCCCAGAGGAGGAGGTTCAGCTAGGTCCTAGTGCTGATAGGATTCCTCTGGTGGTACAGCAGCCTAGTGGTGACTCTGGGGTGGAACCAGGCCTGGAGGTTCCCTTCTTTAGGCAACGCAGGGTTGAGAGTGCTGGCAGACGCAGGTCCAGGAGGATTGCGGAGAGACAATTGGGAAACAAGCCTCAGCTGGCACCGAGGAGCAAATCTCCTACTTAACCACCTGTGAGATCCTAACTTGGTGCCATAGTTTATTGCATGATCCTTTGGTGTGATTGCTGCCAGCACTGGCTCTGTGTATCCTGACGCCTTGACTCTTGACCTTGGAATGAACTGGACTCTTCCTACCTTCTGGCTGCCCTGACCTTGGAATGGACTGACTACTCTGACCTCTGTTTTCCTGACTTTGGCTTTGGCTTTCAGCTTGCTCTCTAACTCTCACTCCTTGCAAGGTTTGTGGACTGTTTCCAGTTGCTTTGCTAACTGCCTTGCTGAGCCATCCTTATTGGTGTTGTTTGTGTGTGCTGGCTGCAGTCTAGGACAGAAAGTACTAACTGGAAGGATGCATTAGAAGATGTAGGCATGTTACAGACAGACCTAAAGTGGGCGGTCTGCCACTGCTGTCATTAGCCGTGCCGAGAAGCCCCAGCGGCCAGACCGCAAGGCTTCCCGGCGCAGCTAAAAAGGAGAGCCAAAAGGGCGCTCCTTTCTGGGCCCTGGAAGTGGTGCTGTGAGGTGTGAGGCATGCACTCATGGTGTCACTTCTGCTGTGCCATGTCTGGACACTGTGTGTCCAAGATGTCAAAATGGCGGCCCCCATGTGGACAGGGGCTGCCATTTACTATGCGCTCCGTGTGTCTTAGGAACGGGGCCGGTTAGGAAGGTGAGACCCTTCCTAACCCTAGTACGCCCCTTCCTAACCCTAGCACGCACGGAGCGCGTAGTAAATGGCAGTGTGTAATGTGCCGTAGAGATCCACAAGTGAATAAGGAATATTTTAGAAGATACGGTAAAAGCAATCATCATGATATAGACTGCATAGTTAGGTAACAGCACGGGCCTACTCATGAAAAAGATTTTAGATAGAAAAAGTCTTACTGAAGCAATCAGAACCCCCAGACATACACTGGAAGCATAAAAACCAAAAAAGGCTTACAACTTGACAACAACAAAGTTATCTCCAGGCATGTTGGAACATTTTGACTGTAAATTTGGATAACTTGGAATAAAGCCTTAGAGGTCATATCAGAATGAAGTGTAAGTGCATGGACCATTGACTGAATCTGATGATATCAGCAAATGGGGATTAGTCCTAGCTGTAATGCATGCCCATTTTAGGAAATGTTCAAGGTGGAATAGAGTTTTAATCTGAATATATTGTTGTCCATTAAACTCCCATAACTTGGCATTATATTTCTGGAACAATTACAGCAGGAAAATACTTATACAACGATGAGCACTTTTAAAAAATAGTATTAGGAGTGAAAGGATCACTCATCCAGTTTTTCCACACAGCTGAACTATTGGCTAAATAATATAAGGTTTCTTTTTTTCTCCCTATAAGATTATTTTTGCATTCTTTCCCTCTTTCTTATTATTTTTTCTTTTGTTTATATGCATGTTTTTGTGATATCTTTTTAAATGGTTTAAGCTACTTTAATTATATTTTTAAAAATTAATAATTAATACCATAATTATCTATATTCCAACTATAAATTTTATTATTTAAAATTTATTTTATTTAAGTGCCAAAACATTATGAAAAATTAATATGAAAAACAAAATTAAAGCTGTGATGAGATTATCTATTGTAATCAAAAATATGATGATAAGTAAATGGCCTCTAGATAAAATAAAAATACTCCAGGTAGAATTAAAGGAGTTTTAATCTGAATATATTGTGCACTATAAAATGCCTGTATTTTTGTGTTTTATCCCCACAGAAAAATGCAAGTCGTTATCTGTTCAGTACAGCATAGATAGTGCTTTCTTGCATTGGAATTACGTACAAAATCCCTTGAATGAAGTTTAGAGCAAGGCCTCAATTTTTAGTGAATCACTGTTACTCCTTGTTAATGTCAAAGCCCCAAAATAAGTACACTCTTTTAGAGAGACTCATGGAAGGTTATAGTTTTGGAACTCCTGTCTCCAGCTGTCTTGTCTTTACAGCATATTTTGCTCCCTACAATTTCTGTGTTCTGAATGTTTTGTTCTTTTCCTTTAAATTTTAAACATATACAGACAGCTTACAGCATGAAGCTTGCAAAGTGACATATTTATTCTCCTTATATCTTTTCCAGCCCTTCCAACTGATTGCATGTTTCACCTTTCTTTAATGCTTTGTGATCCCTTCCAAGAGACTCTAGTGAAAAATGCTTTGTGTTTCAAAATCTGACCAATTTATTCTTGTTCATAGCATGTTATTTCATCTTTTTTTAAGCACTGAATATTTTACATGCAAGAGCCACAGATTCTGTTGCCCTTCAGCCATTTCCTAAACTAAAAAAAAAAAAATAAAGGCCAAACTAATGTTGAATTAATAATGCAAAACCCTGTGCTCTTCTCAAGTAAACTAATAAATCAGATTCTAGATGCCAATTGGAAAGAGAAGAAAGATCGGGCAGTGATTAAGAACCCCAAATTAAAACCACCAGCTTTGTCCTGGTGATAGTTAGGAAAGTAAGCGGGAAGAGAAATCATGAAAAAAAGAAACAAGAAGAATTCAGCAAAAATTGCCAATATGGCTAGCAATTCAACATAACTTGGTCTGAGAATCTGCATTAGAATTTCAATAATATGCAATCTGTATTTAAGATCAATCACTAGCCAGGTCTGCTTTTTGTCTTAAGTTAAAAGGATGTGAGAGGATTTCTACAGATTCCACAGATTGTTTGCAGTGCTGATGAAACATCTTGATTAAAGACATGAAAATGGCTTTCAGCTCGATCCAGAACGACTCAAGAAATACTTGCAAAATATATTAGCAAATATGCCAAAATAGGAAAAACTCTGAAATCCAAAACATCCTCAAGCGTTTTGGGTAAGGAAGACTCAATATGTACATGGCTAATAAGAAATACATTTATGAGTTCAAAGGGTAAGGAAGGAAATAGTGACTGCCACTGCCTTTTTTAGGTCATAAAAGTGTAAGCTAGGAATGTGGAAAGTCTACCTCTGGTATACTGGAATGGTATTTTCTCTGCAGAAATAATGTTTTCTGTGCTGTAAACTTGCTTTCTGTACAGAAGATGCCATCTTACTATGAAGTAGCAATAACAATAGCATGTATATTTCTATACCTCTTATCAGTGAACTCAGCACTCTCTAAGTGGTTTAAAATCTGTAAGCTAATTGCCCCCCAACCAGTTTGGTACTCATTTTACCAACCTACAAAAGGATGGATAGCTGAGTCAATCTTGGAGCCCCTGGGATCAAACTCACCACCTTCTGGCTGCAGTACTAGCATTTAACCACTGTGCCACCAGGGCTCCCTCTTTTTTTGCACAGAATAAATTCTATACTATGAAAATTCTCATTTTCCAGGGTTCTTGGGAAATCCATTTTTTCAACTGTGATTTCAATATTTTTGCACATTCTTTCCATCAGTAGAGTTAACAGTTTGCTAGACCAACGGCCTGCTATACTTGCCTCTTAAAGGGGGAACATATGCAAAAGGTATATGATCATAACAAACACACAAATCATGCTACACTATAATACTAGGCTTAGTCAAGATTTAAGCTTTATCTACATAAAAATTAGGGTTGAAGCAGATCAGCACAATACACTGAGCAGTGTAGGGATGTGGTGTTTAGACAGCACATGCCCCATTGGCACTCCCAAGCTGGTGTCACGCCATCTGCCCAATCACATGGCAGGTAACGTTGCACACTCAGGTGGCATGGCATTTATATGCCACATGCTGCAGGAGTGCCGAAAAGCTGTGGGGGCAGTGAAAAAACAATCTTTCTTTTTGCCAGTTCAAAAAGGAGAGGCCACGTTGGGGGTGTAGTGTGTGGTTGCCGCGGTCCCAACCCAGTGTTCCCCACTGTATGTATGTGTGTGGGGGGGCGGGTGTAGGGGCATAATCTCCACTAGAGAATTTGCTCCCAATAAGTAGAGGTACACGACAAGGTTGTCCCCTGTCCCCACTACTATTTTTATTAATTATGGACCTTTTAATCAAGAGGATAAAAAGGAACTCCAAAATTCAAGGAATCAAAATTAGAAAATCAAACTTTAAAATAAGAGCATTTGCGAATGATGTGGCAATAATAGTAGAGGACCCAGTGACTTGCACCAACAGTATTTTAGAGGAAATTGAATTGTTTGGTAACATAACAGGATGTAAAATCAATAAAAATAAATCAAACTTTTTGACAAAAAATTTGAGTGCTATATTACATATAATCATTCCCTTAACCCCTGAATTGTTTCTGCTTAATATGATAGATAAAAAATCTAAGATAAATATCCATAATAAAAAATATGATAAAATCATAATATACTTGGTCACCTCCGCAAGAATCTTATATGCCAAATATTGGAAAAAAGCACAAATACCATCTATAGAGGAATGGCTACTGAAAGTGAGAGAGAATATGGATATGGATATGGATATACTTACGTCATTGATGAAAAATGAATCCTCAAAAGATACAATAAGGGATTGGGATTGTGTAAAGGAATTCTATAAAAAGCAAGGACGGACCTTTAATCTAATGTAATTTGCTAAGTTGTTAAAAACATGACTGTTTTAGAAAAGATGATAGTAATCTTAAAAGTCACGGTTTCATTTTTCTTTCCCTTTGTAATAACAATGTATTTAAAGCAAATAGAATATCTGGCAGGAAAACGTGTTTATAATTAGTATCATAAATTTAACACAAATACACAGAACCGTTAATTACTGGTAAATTATGTAGCCGGGGACTAGAGTTATAAATGTTTATGACAAGGATGAAAGAATGAAAACGGGAAGTAGACAAATAGAGAATGTTCAATATATCGCAAAGAACCTTTTTTTTTTTTTTGGTTTTATGTTTTATGTTAGATGTGGTTAGAGATTAGGATTTATTTGTAGTAGGATGTGATGGTGGATGTTGTATTTGTTGTGTTATGTTATTATGACTGTGTATGTTTGTCATTTTCAATAAATAAATAAAAAAAAAGAAAAAAATTGAAGAAAGAGGAAGAAACAATATTACTTAATATTTCAAGGATCAACATTGTTAAAAAAAAAACCTAAATATCTAGGAATTCAAATTACAAAGAAAATGACGGACCTATTTGAAAATAATTATAAAAAAGCATGGAGTAAAATTAGGTAGGACTTACTACATTGGAACAAATTAAATCTTTCAATTACAGGGAGAATTTCCAGAATTAAAATGAATATATTGCCCAAGATTCTATTCCTCTTCCAGATAATTCCCATTATAACCTCAGACAAAATATTTAAGAATTGGAACAAAGATATAACCAACTTTATTTGGGGGGGAAGGAAACCTAGAATCAAATTTAAAAAATTGCAAGACTCAAGAGAGAAAGGAGGTTTGAACTTACCAAATCTAAAGTTATATTTTGAGGCCTGTTGTTTAACTTGGTTGAAGGACTGGGAAACATTAGAAAATAGAAATCTTCTAGAATTAGAAAGTGAAGGAAATAATTGGGGATGACATGCATATCTTGTGTATGGAAAGTCAAAACAAAACAAATCCTTCTGCAATCATTGTGTGAGGAGGTCTTTAATCAGAGCATGGGATAAATATAAAGGATACATTGTACCAAAGATGAATGGCTGGGTCTCACTGCTAGAAGCTTTCTATAGGAAAGAAATGAGAGGTGATACAAAATGGATTAAATATGAAGATATATGGACGAATACAGAGGGAGGTATCAATCTGAAATCAAGACAGAAACTAATTAAAGAGGATTGGGATATTAATTGGTTCACGTATAGACAATTGGCTGAGAAATTCAAAATAGATGGAAAACCTATGAATTTGATTTGGAACAGGGATTCGGACATCAATAGGATTTTATTAAAAGATAAAGAGAAACTAATTAGTAAATTCTATGCGGCACTCTTGGAAATAGAAATGAAGGATGAAGAAATAAAGGATCAAATGATAAAATGGGCTAAATGCTTTTGTCACCCTATACAATTATCACAGTGGGAAAAGATTTGGAAAGATGTTAAAAGATTGACAGTTGCTCAAAATATAAAAGAAAATTTCTACAAAATGTTTTACTTTTGGTATCTTTCCCCATACAAATTGGCAAAAATATACAAAACAAAAAAAGACCAATGTTGGAAATGTAAAAAAGAAAAAGGAACCTTCTTCCACTGTTGGTGGAGCTGTAAAAGAGCAAAGATTTATTGGGGAATGATAAATGACTCAATCAATTTCATATTGGGTACAAAGCTCACTTTGAATCCAGAGCTCTATCTTTTGGGTTTAATGAATAATGATATAAAGAAAGAGGAAGAAAAAATAATCTTTTATATGATATCGCTAGCAAGGATCTGTTATGCGCAGAAGTGGAAAGGAGAGCAAATTCCATCAAAAGAGGATTGGTTGCTAAAATTATATGAGGGGATGACAATGGATATCTTAACAAAACCCATAAGAAATGATTGCGATGAAAAAGTTTTAAAGGAATGGGAAAAGGTTATAAGGTATTTCGAAGGGAGGTGGGGAAAAGTAGCCGTGGTTAATTTAAATAATAAGATCTAGATTTATGTCTGCTTCTATCAATGGAGTCTAACATGTAAAATTATGTGTATATTTCAGACATTTCTTTTTACATATTATAAATTGTTAAGCAGTAGTACTGGATAGCCAAAAATTACAGATTGAAGTGGACTGGTAGGTAGGAAGTCAGCTAGAATGTGAGAAGTTTGGAAGGGAGAGTGAAGATGGAAGAATGAAGGAGGATGAAGAAAAAGAAGACAGTAAAGATAGAAATGGGAATTTGTTGTTGTTCCTTTTCTTTTCATCTATGGAGGGATGTATGTTGTATGTTGTATGTGGTATGTTGTATTTGGTATGTATGTATGTTTGTATTTTTAATCAATAAAGCTTTAAAAATTAAAAAAAATAATTTGCTCAGTATGTGAAGGCTTCTTGTAATCTAGAAACATTGCATGACTAAAATTCTATGTAGTGTGTGTAATATGTATAGGGCCTATAAGCATGTCCCTACTTGCCCCTTAACATGATGGAAAAGCACATGATTGGAAATATTCAAAGAAGCCTGTAGGAGTGAAATTAAGTAGGCCAAAATAATCAGTATAGCACCAGGACAAAGACTTGTTTTCTTGAGCTCTTTCACTACCTTATGAGGTGGGCAGCTGTGCTGGAAACTGCCTTTTAAGTGGCTGAATGCTCCTTCTCAAATGTATTTAAAGGGAATAATTAGTGATACTCTGGGCAGTAAATTAAAGTACTGCTGTTTCAAAGGGCATTTGGGAGTACTCCATAATCTGTTATCTAGTTTCTGCTTCCCAGCTATGCCTTACACTGTGGCTTCCATACTTTTATCATCCAATCCTGTTTTATATTTTTGTTACTGTTTGGAATGTTCTTGGTACGTAAGGTTATCCTTACTTACATCCTGGAATATCTACAATCTCTACTGTTCTTCTGGGAATGACCTGAGGTGGGCGCCACAGGTAGTGTTAAAATTTAATTATATTTTTATTCATGTAATACTTTTTTTCCGAGAAAAAGAATGATCACAAAGTAAACATCTCTGTAGCTTGTTTTTTTTTGGGTGGAGAATTTTCCCCCTTTGTGTACTGACCACCTAATAGACAAGAGAGAAGCCAAGGAAAGGGAGCAGCCCACAGGGCAAGCAGGTGTGTGTTTGCGCGCGCGTGTGTGTGTGTGCGGTGGCAGGCAGGGATGCCTCTGCCTGCAGTCTCCAAACTTTCTGAGTCACAGCCCTTCTCTCCCTTCATCCAGCCCCCTCCAAAAGCAGGGTGAGCGAGGTTTCCCTCAAAAAACAGAGGTGTCCCCTGGCCAGCTCTCTTCCTCCTCCTCTGCAGCTGCAACTCCTTCCCGTTGGCTCTGTTTTGCCTTCCTCTCCCTGACTGTTTCTCTTTATGGGTGGCTCCAGCGAACCAGGGGGGTGTCAGACCCATGAAGTGAATAGATCACAGAGTGATGATGTCACGTATTTCCATGGGACAAAATCCTCACCAGAACAGTACGCATGCGTAAAAGATGAATTGCTTGGGAACGACCTCGACTACAGTAATGGAAACACACTATATGCAGTGTGATAAAATGTGTTCTCATACTGTTACCATTACATTACAAAATATTGAATGCAGGAACACTCATCCCCATGACGTTTCTCCACAGAATGTTAAGGGGACTCTATGGGAATGTTACAGGTACAGGTGCAATAACCTTATTAGTCTGGGCAGTGGTGTTGGAGTCTCTTCAGCTTGGTGTGCTGTGAGGCTACTCTGTCAGGAGAGGCTAGGACTTCATGTCTGCCATGACAACTATTGGGCTGTCCCAAGTAATATCTAGGGTCACTCATTTAGGTTTTTTTGGTTTGGGTAGAATGACAGTGATTTGGGAGTGGAGGAGCTCTCTGCAGTTTTGTTGTCATGGACTGATCATTACCTGGTAAGGTTTAGACTCACTGGGACTCAGAGCCTCTGCAGGGATGGGAGATCAATCAAGATGGTCCTCCCCAGAAGGCTTATGAATCTGGATGGCTCTTGAGGAGTTTCCTGTTGCCTTGGCAGGTAATCCTGTCAAATTCCTGGCTCATCTTTGTAACAGGGAAATGGCCAGGGCAGGGACACAATTGCTCCTGAGCATCCCCTCCCACAAAGTGGAGCCGAACATGCTTCCTCATTCACTAGGGAGCTGGCAGTGATGAAATTCACTAGGGAGCTGGCATTGATGAAATGATTGGAACGGAGATTAGAGCAATGATGGTGGAAGACTTTGAGTGAGTCCAATCAAACATGGTTAGAGCTCATTGGAAGTTCTATGCTGTGGCAATGGTGGCATCATTGTATCTGCACAGTGTTGTCCAACAGAGCTGTTCCATGTCGACAGGGGCCTTTTACATTCTGGCCCCCAAGATGAAAACAAAGGCCACTCAACAGCTTGCTGTGAAGAATTTGCAAGACACTTTGCAGACAAAATCGCCCAGATTCACTCCATCTTAGATGCTGTAGTTGAAACAGGTCCAGTGGATGTAACCTTGGTGCCTCTTTGTCCTGTATTATGGGATAAGCTTCAATTTATGTAGCCTGAGGATGTGGACAGGATCCTTAGAGAAGGGAGGGCCGCCATGCATACTGGATCCTTCCCCTTCCTGGCTTCTGAAAGCAGCTAGAAGGAGACTGGCTGAGTGGGTAAAAGGAGTGGTGAATGTTTCACTGAAGCAAGCCAGATTTCTATTCTGCCTAAAGGAGGCTGTGGTGAGGCAGTTGCTGAAAAAGTCCTTCCTGGATCCCACCCTTTGGATAACTATCGGTCAGTCTTTAATATTCCATTCTTGGGCAAGGTTATGGAGTGAGTGGTGGCCTCCCAGCTCCAGGGGTTTCTGGATGAAATGGATTATCTAGATTCATTTCAACCTGGCTTCAGAGCTGGTTATGGGATGGAGACATCTTTAGTGCCCTTAGTGAATGACCTATACAGGGAGCTGGACAGGGGGGATGTGTCCCTGTTAGTCTGTTGGATCTCTTGCTTTTGGTACCATTGACCATGGTATCCTTCTGGGTTACCCCTCTGAGATGGGACTTGGGGGCACTGTTATGCAGTGATTCCAGTCATTCTTGGAGGGGTGAACCTAGAAGGTGGTGTTGGGGTACTCATGTTCAACCTCTTGGCCATTGGTCTGTGGGGTTTCTCAGGGTTCTGGTTTGTCCCTATGTTATTTAATATCTATATTTTAACTTTGTATTGTAATGTTTTTTATATTTTGTACGCCGCCCTGATCATATTCATGGAAGGGCGGGATATAAATAAAATTTATTATTATTATATTATTATATGAAACCATTGACAGAAGTCATCTGAAGTTTAGGGGTGAAGCGTCAACAATATGTGGATGACACCCAATTCTATCTTTCCTTCCCATACGATGCCAAGGTAGCTGTCTCTGTGTGGAACCAATGTCTGCTGTCAGTAATGTACTGGAGGAGGGCAAACAAATTGAAACTTAATCCAGACAGGACAGATCTGCTCCTAGTCAGTCATAACAGATCAGGGAATAGGGACCTTGCCTTTGCTGTATGGGATTTCATTCCCACTGAAATCTCAGCCTCGCATCTTAGGTGTGCTTCTGGACTCAACTCTGATGCTCACGTTTCAGCAGTGGCCAGGAGTGCTTTTGCACAGCTAAAACTTGTGTGTCAGCTGTGCCTGTTTCTTGAGATGCCATATCTGGCTATGGTGAAACATGCCTTTATTACATCCCATTTGGACTACTGTAACACACTCTACATGGGGCTTCTTTTTGAAACTGTTTAGAAATTTCAGCAGATCCAGAATGCTGTGGCCAGAATGCTGACCAGAGCCAGTTATAGGGAATATATAACTCCCTTGTTGAAACAGCTTCACTGGCTACAGGTTAATTTCCAGGCACAATTCAAAGTGCTGGTCATGACCTATAATACAGCTTAGTTCCCCATTATTTGAAGAGCTGTTTCTCCCCATATGAACCTACCTGAGCACTAGGATCATTGGGAGAAGGCTTTCTCTTGGTCCTACCACAATCTCAGGCTCAGAGAAAGAGCCTTCTCAGTGGCTGCTCCCACACTTTAGAATTCCATTACATGGGAAGCTAGACTGTCCCTGTCCCTGCTTGCCTTTCAATGAAAGCCTAAGACATTTTTATTTAAGCAAGCATTTGAAAAATAAGCATGTCATATTGCTTTTTCTATTGAGCATGTGTATTGCCTTTTAGCTTCTGTTATATTTTAAATGTAATTTTATATTGTTTTAAATGGTTTTCACTATTTTAAATGTTATTGTAATTTTTTTTTTAAATCTATGAGCTGCCTTGGGTCCCTTCAGGGAAAAAGGTGGCATATAAATGAAATAAATAAATAAATAAATCTGGAAACCATGCCCTATGAGAAATGGTATAAGGAGATGTGTATGTTTAGCTTGGAGAAGAAAAAGTTAAGAGGTGACATGCTAGCTCTGTTTAAACATTTGAAAGAATTTCATTTCAAACATGGAGCAAGCTTGTTTTCTGAGCATAGATTAATACTATAGAAAAAGAAATTCCACCTAAACATTGGGAAAAGCTTCCTGTTTAACAATGAAATACAAAACCTCAGAGTGTAGTAGAGTTTCCTTCTTTGGAGGTATTTGAAAAGAGGTTGGATGGTCATCTGTTGGGATGTTGATTGCGTATTTTTCCATGGCAGGGGGGTGGACTGAATGGCCTTGTGGTCTCTTCCAAATCTAAGGCCCGTTCCGCACGGGCTTAAAGTATGTCCCCAGGATGTACTAGGGTTAGGAAAGGGCGTGCTTTACGCATGCCCCTAACCCTAGTATATCCTGGGGACATACAAAATGGCAGCGCCCATTCTACACAGGCACCGCCATCTTGACGTCATGGACGCATAGTGTCCGCACATCCTGCAACAGAAGTGACGTCGCAAGTGCACCATTAGCCACTTGTGGCGCCACTTCCAGGGTGCAAAAAGAAGCTGCTTTTTGCGGCTTCTTTTTGGTGCATCTGGGTTTGACCACTGCGGTTCCTGGACACAGCAACCGGCAGTGCCGGCAGAGCGCCTGTTTTGGGCACTCTGTAATGCGCCAATGATTCTATGATCTTCACAAAATGATGCAAGTGGAATTTTATGTTCTACCATATTGAATAGAATTTTAGATATTTTATTTTTATTAAGGTACCTCAATTGTCAATTTAAGTGAAATTTTTAAATTGGTTTTTACCAAAATCAAACTATAGTGTTTCCTTGGTATCCATTGGGGTTTGCTTCCAGGAGGCGCTAAAGATACCAAAATCTGTGGATTTCAAGTCCCATTAAATACAATGGTGTAATGACATGGTGTCCCTTACATAAAATGGAAAAAATCAAGGTTTGCTTTTTGGAATATATTTTATTTTTTAATATTTTCAAGTTTGGATGCTTGAATCCATGTATTAAAAATACATGGGTATGGAAGGTTGACTGTATTGTTCAAGAGAAAAAGCCTAGGTGCTTAACACTGGAATGTATCTTAAATACCCTAATGTACCAGATCCCCTCTAATCTTGGGAGTTAAGTAAGGTCAGCTCTAGTTAGTACTTGGACGGCAGGCCCCCAATGAATACCCAGTGTTGTAGGCTATAGTGTATTTTAGAGGAAGTAGCTGGGCAAAGCCTTCTCTGACTATTCTGTACCTAAGAAAATCCTTTAAAATTCATGGGGTTGCAATAAGTCAACAGGCAAAGTGAAGGCACCCAACCACCTAAATGAATGGTTGCCAGTGAATCCTTCTCCTAAAGGGAAAAGTCTTCAGCCTTTAAAATATTCAACATTGTCTCTTCTGGTATGTGTGTTGTTTGTTTTTGCAATCTCAACAGAAACAAAATCTATACAAAGAAGGGAAGGAGAAGGGAAAGGAGAATTTGACTGCTGTTTTTGTGTTTGCACCATGTTTCTTATATATGCTTCATAGTCTTGCTCCCCTTGTGATTTCCTTTCCCTGCTTGCAATGTGCATAACAATTAACAGCATCTGTGGTGTCAGGAAACATTCATAATAGGAAAAGGATTTCTTATTTTTAAACCTCCTTGAGTTGTAAACAGGTATTGATTTAGTCCTCCCCAGGAGCAGACTAGTTACTTTGGGAAAAAAGGAGATTTCAGCCTGGGTTTTACTGATTTCTGTCTGTGCCTAAGTATGAGTGGTAAAAATGGAGAGAAAGTGTATATAAATTCTGTAAATGATATTGTTCATATACTGAACATACAATTTTAGGAGTCTAGGATTCTCCACCCCACCCCACACCCACCCCTTGACTATTTGTATCTTACTTTCAAGGAAATGCCCCTCTTTTTCCATATAAGATTTAAGCAATCCACATTTGTGATAGAGAGAATCCATATTTGTTTAAAGGAAAACAGGGCCAGCTGGTGCTAATGCCTTGTACTTTTTACTTTTTCTCTGGCATGTGTGCTGTTGGGGGGGGGGGGGGGGGGGGGGGAGACAAGAAAAACAAGTTGGGAGCTGCAAAAGAATCAGAGCTGGCTCCAGCAGCAGTCCACCAGCTGCCATTTCAATCTGCATTGTGCACATTACCACGGTGTAACTTCTAATTCAGTTTTACAGTCAAGAAAGAATAGGAAGCAATCACTGCAACATCCATCACCAAACATGATGATAAATCACCTGTTGGTGGGCGCACATATTTAAGCCAGTCAAGAGGCTTTAACCAAAAGGAACCGACATAGAAGTTAAGATATATGTACACAATGAGGCAGAAAAAAGGCAGATTAAACAGACAAAATGTATGCATCCTCCTGCTTGAGTAGGTAAAACATTCAAAATGATTGAGATAAATATATATCATTCATTTTGAACTTGGGTTCCTGTAGTTGCTACGGCATTTCATTGTAGGGAAGCTGATTAAATGAATTACAATTCTTAAGGGAGCATGGTCAATCTTGAAACACATACCTGTAATTTACATAGGAAAAGAAGCCCCTCATTGAAGTAAAAATAATTCCCCTGCCATGCAAACCTCCCATTCTCCATGCTTAGGTTTCAGTTCATATTGATTCTTCCATGTTTACTTTAAAATAGACAGACAGCTAGATAGAACAGCATAGTTATCTGAAATGTGATGTGCAACTTCCTTACAGATCCACAAATCACTCCTTTTGACTGGCCATTGAATTCCCTTGGAAAAGAAAGCATGCAAGAGGATTTTGTCTTGGTTGGGAAAGAGTATCATCATGAATGTTAGTGTGTCCCTGTATTCTTTGGAGCTTCCTTCTGTTTTGGTTATCAACCCTCCTTCCTGGTTTGTCCATTGGTTCTGATCTGGTTTTGGACCAATGGACAAACCAGGAAGGAGGGTTGATAATGACAGCTTCCTGCTTTCCCTGTAGCTATAATATAGGCCAGATTCCTGATAACTGAGCTTGCAGCCTTAGGCAATGTCAGCAGATGGTAGAAGCCTGCAAGTGTAAAGCCAGGAAGGAAGGAAGGCTGTGAAGAAAAGAGACTGTCCAAAGCTGGCAGCTTCTTTTTGACTTTTCACACCATCATTGTGCAACCATGGAAAAGCTGTAACCAGTAACATAGCACATTAACAAAATTCTAGCCAGTATTTTCACTTGTTCCTGGATCACCTGGATCCACAACTCAGTCCTGACAAGTCCAAAAGGTTGGTAGTTGATGGCCAACCATAAAATAACAAGACCATATACATAACTTTAGGCTCAAACAAAGGGCATTTTACTTGACCTGAAACCTATTTTAAAGGATTGAACATGGCAAAAAACTAGAAGGGAAGAAATCTAATAGGGGTCCAGCTGAGGCCAGGTAACACCCCATGTCCACCTCCTCAACCTTCCCTTGGATGAAACACCCAATGCTGAAGGCAATCAAATGCCATAGGTTGATTCTGGCTAGTCATTCAAAATGATTGAAGACAAACCCAAGGCACCCCCCCCCCCAAAGTCCCAAGACTTTATGAGAGACAGAGCAAATCCTCAGGCCAGCCTCAAGAACAGACTCCTTTCCTACTTGCAGGGCTCCATCATGTGCTCAAGCCAATTCAAATCAGGCTTCTGATCATGGAGTCCATCAAAACGTACCCTCCCATGCAGCATTGTTGTCATGCAGGTATGGATAAATATAATCTGGTCACTGCCTCCACCGCCTCACACACACACTCCTCTGGTTCTTCAAATACTCTGTTGAGACCATTTTTTCTCATTATATTTTGCATTTCGAGTCCAACAGTGGTGGAGATGAGAGACTCTCATTTGCAGGGCAGAGATCTGGTGCTTGAAGAAATTCTTCCCATCTGCTGTTTTTTCCTGACAAATGCTTTCTTAGGTCCAAAGCACACTGCAGAAATAATCTAGTTTGAGACTGTCCTGGCTCATTGCTAGGGAATCCTGGGAATTGTAGTTTATTGAGGCACCAGAGCTCTATGACAGAAAATGTCTCACAAACACTATAGTTCCCAGAATTCCCGTGCATTGAACCAGGGCAGTTAAAGCAGTCTCAAACTAGATTATTTCTGCAGTGTGTTTTGGTCCTTAGTTCCCGTGTTAGAACTGCAAAGGAAATACAGGCTTTCAAAAACCTCATGCATCAGTTTGATCCAGGTTTTCAGGAAAGTTGACACATCAACATCTTTTTTTCTGTGTACACACTTCTAGTTTTGGAATAGAGGGGCAGAATGGTGTAATGGTTTGCATGTTGGACAAGGACTCTGAAAAACCCATTGGGCAAGTCAAATTCTCTCAGCCTTTGTGGAAGGGAATCATAAACCTCTTCTGACTAAATTTTGCCAAGAAATCACTAGGACAGGATTCACCATAGGTCAGAGTTGACTTAAAGAGACATTGGAGCTGTACCCACATCTAAAGCTTTCTCCACTAGGAAGATGCAGGTTTAGGTATGGGTAGGGCACCGATGTCTCACCTCAAAGAAGATGCTTGTCTTCAGTTCAGTTGTTGCATTAGACATGGGTCTGTGAATGACACACAATTTTACTTTCCTCAAGATATCACTTCTAGCCATCTGAACCCAATGGCAGGGGACACAGAGAATTCAGGTTGTGTATGTTGTATAAATGGAAACATAATATCTTCCCAATTTTTCATGTCATGGAATGAAATCCCAGTTTTCATTCCCAGCTGTCCCCCACCCCATTTCCCAATGAAGATGAAGCAGGCGCAGTTCACATAAAATGTCCAGTGCTAGAAAAGGAAATGTTGGTAGAAGAGTGCTTGGCAGGAAATGGTTGCTAGGGGCCTTCAACAGGAAAGACTCCTTCTGTTAGGAGTTGAGCTTACACAGAAACATCTGTTGCCATCCCGCCTGTTCTCTGATGTGGAATATCTTTTTGTACCTTTGGCTCTTTGCTTAAACTCTCTCTCTCTCAATCTCTCTCAAGCAGAGCTTTTAAAAACTTTATGTTTCTACACTGAAGTATTTAGTGGACAATGAATTTTCATTTGAATTTATTCATGTTTGTGTATGCCACACTGAATTAATCAGTGGATGAGTACAAGGGAGACATCTACTGGCCAAACTATGCAATTGCTTGATTGTTGTAGAAATAAGAAAAACATAATAATTTCTGGCTTCTGGCACTGAACTTCCTTCACTTTTCAACAAGCAGGGAAAGACATCACAGTGGACTCTTGTCTGACCCATTTTCACTAAGGCACAAATAGGAGTCTTGGAAAAATGTTTTCTGCTGTCTACTTTCTCGTGACTATATCCCTCAATCTTTTAAGATCACCACTCTTCAAAACTGTTAGAAATGACAGATGAAATTGAATTTACAGCTTTATGGAATTTTCGTGATTGTTGCTATTTTTGATGCTTTTGAATACTGTTTGGCTGTTATTTGTCTGTCAGTGACAAGCTCTGTAGGCCTCAGATGTTCTTGTTGTTATAAGCCTCCAAGTTTTTTTTTAGCTTATGGCAAATCTATCATAGGGTTTTTTTGGTAAGTTTCTTCAGAGGGGACTTGCCATTGCCATCTTCTCATCCAGGCCAAAAGAATGTGACAAGCCCAGTGGGTTGTTATGGTTGAGTAGGAATTGAATCCTGATCTCAAGTCATGGTCCAACTCTCAAACAACAGATAGTTACTAAAAAATAATTATAATATCTAAATTAAAGGCAGATAAACTTCACATATGCTATACAAAGCAAGCAAGCAAAATGCATGGTAGAAGGTGGCAAATTTAAATGAAGATTCCAATTTCCTTTTCAACAGTGTGTGCATTGCACTGGGATGGGTGAGTATTTGCATATGAACCCAACTAATTTGTAACCATAACAGTTTCTTCTGTATCCCACACTAAACTGGAAATAGATGAAAACAGAAGCCACATAGAACCAGAGCTTGGAGGAAAAAAATATTTTAAGGGTACAACACCCAGATGCTTCCAACCAGCTTTGCCAGTAGTTGTATTTATTTACTTTGGAGTTTATCAGACAAGGGAAATTGGAAGTATAATTCAATGGCAATCTGAATGCAATCATGGGGTTTAAAGTTATTGCGTGATAACCCACTACATGCAAATTCGGACAATGGGAAGTCAGTCCGAATGCAATCATGTGGTTTCACATTATTGTGTGATAGACTGCCACATGCAAATTCAGGCAATGGCATGCGATTTTCGGGCAATGGGAAGCCAGTTCAGACGCAATGCGCATTCACGTAATTGCGCTAAACTAGTGACTTTAAGTGAATGCATCCCACTTTCTTTTTATTTGAATTTAAGAGAAATACCTCCCGTTTGATAAACTTCAAAGAAAATGAAGGAGAATTTTTGTTTCAACTCAATTTTGGAGAATTAACCAACTCAGGAAAGAACCCGAAGTTTTAAATTCAAATGGATTAGAAAGCATAACTAGTAAGTGTAGATTTTGATGATAAAAGTCCCAGACGAAAACTTTTTAAAATCATTCTGTTGACTGATTAATGATAAATGGTTGATGATTACAATTAGTGATAAATCCATGCTTTTAAATATGTTTGGATGAATTTTCAAAAGTGCTGAACACCTGCCATTTTTTTTTCTTTTACTGGAAACAATTAAATTAAAGCACATGTTTCCTCAGGAATATACCTATAAGTTAATACATTTAAATATAGATATTTGTTTTGAAATGTTGGCCACATGTTAGAAACTGATGAACAGCATGATCTAGTTTTGGGATGTTGTTCCATGAAAAGCTTGTCTATTTTGGAAATAGCCTACTTTCCAACAAGCCTATAAAAAGAAAGGTCCTTAATGTAACATCCAGACCTCTGAGGAAATGAACTGAAAGAACTATAAGGGGAAAACAGAGGAGAAGAACATATTAGCTACACATAACTACAAGAATTTGTTTCAGAGAGATTTATTTTGAGAGAGGGAGAGACAGTGAGAGAAAGAACCAAACTTTATCTCATAAGCATTCATTGAGTTTATAAAACAATGTTATAAATAGGGGAGGACACTGTTTTTTGTATCAGCTTGTGCATTGAAGGACTGTAATTGAAAAGCAGATTTCTTCTGCTAGATGAACATTTTCATTGAAAAATGTAATATAATACCATAAGTGACAAGGAAGAGTTAGGATGAAATGTTTTGTTAGTAACATTCCTAAAAACACTATATGTGCCACTTTTGATCACTAATAAAGTGGAACCAATTTAGCAGCACCTTTTTGATCAGTGGGCTTGAAACTATTATCTCCAAGCCCTCTTATGTTTTCCTGTCTCATTGAAATTTTGCCACATTTCTCAAGTAACTTGAGAGAAAGTTGATTTCCCCCTATACTCAATGGCCTGTTACAGACAGCCAAAATAAAGCTGCTTCGAGTCACAGTGGAGGTATGGTGTTTTGCATGCTGCCCTAAGAGTCCAGAAGCCACACCAAACCACACTCCAGTCCTTAGGGTGGAGCATGGCTTGGGCGCAACTTCTGGACTCTTGAACGCATGCATCATTGAAACACCATACCTCCACTGTGAACTCGAAGCAGCTTTATTTTTGGCTGTCTGTACAGGCCAATCTGAGATCTTTTGTAAGTCTGAAAATGGCATTGGAAACTCTTTCTTATTACTGTTGTTCATTTCTTTACTTTTTTATGTGTCTTGAAAAGCATGGGGGAAAACTGTAACTGACAAGAGGTCTTTTCTGGGAATCTCAACATGCAAGGTAGCCTGTTTTTGCTGAGCTCCACAAGAGATCTTGCTAACCACATAAAACTAGCCACAAAACACACTTTCTTTGGTTAACTTTCTGCAAAATATTTCTTTTCCTTTTGTGGAGTCACTTTAAAGAGTGTATATGACTCTACAGACTGGCCAAAAGGCTGGCCATGGGCAAAGTCACGGCATGTGGTCCACATGCTCAACACCATAACTCTTCCCCCAAGGTGCCATTTTGCTGTGTGCCCATTTACACAATGTGCACCATGATGATGCCACTCTGCCACTGCATCTACATGATGCAGAGCCAAAAGGGTGGTGGATATGGTGCCCATGGTGCCCTTTAGAGGGCACAAGAAGGAGTGGCATTTTGCCGCTCCTTTTTGGTCCCAAAGGCTGGATTGGACCACAGCATGTGGTTGTCATGACTTTCATCCAAGGTGAAATGGGGCGGCTGCAGACCACCCCAAAGGGGCAGTCTATATCAAAGCACTTTATTGCCATTTTAAATGTTGTGCATTTATAGAAATGTATAAAATCAGTCTTGAAAATGTGCAAAATCAATGAAATAAATTTTACTTTCATGTTGTGAAAGGTAGAAGCTTTTGTTTTTTGTGTGTTTTGTGTTTTACTTTTTGCATTTTGTATTTTGCATTTTTTTTCATTTACCATGAGGCTGTCTACATGACCCCAAAGGCCTGTATTTGCCCGCCTGTGTCATCCTTTGGATGTCACAGGCCAAAATCGGGGGCCATATTCAGACCAGATTGGCAGACTGGATGTAGTTCTGGTGGATCTGGCCTTATTCCAAGGTAAACCACCCTTAATTTGGGTCAATTTGATTCTAGGTTTCCCATGGAGTTTCTAGAAAATTCTGTGGCAAATCTCATCTGTTTAAACGCTCCTGCACTTTCCTTTGTCAACACTCCTAATTGTAAGCCCCCCATCACAGCATCTGACATGGAAATGCATTCCTGGCCATGTGGGCGAAGCCAGGTGCCCCATTCTGCATCAAATGCAGAAATGAGGGCTTTCATAGGAACGATGGTGCAGAAAGGTATGGAGTGAGAGTTGATAGAGGTTGCCCAGGCCACATGAGTATGTGTGCAAATGCCTGCCCGTTACCCCGCTGGCCCAGGGACCAACGAGTGGGCACCTGGGCCAGAGTAGCATGGACATGCTACTATTTTGGGGAGGGATCACATGAGGCCTGCATACAAGCCTGTGTTGTTTCCATATAAACCTGGATGGGAAAGAGGAGAAGTGGCCACATAGGTCCAAAACACACTGCAGAAATAATCCAGTTTGATACCACTTTAACTACCACCTGGTTCAGTGCTAGGAATCCTGAGAATTGTAGTTTATTGTGACATGACGGCTTTCTGAAAGAGAGGTTAATGTCTCACAAAACCAGCTGCCAGGATTTCCTAGCATTGAGCCAGGGTAGTTAAAGCCATCTCAAACTGGATATTTCTGCACTGTATTTTGGACCATAGATTCAAAGTCTAAATGAATTTGTGTTTGATATGAAATGAATCCATCTAAGGCAGGTACCTGGAACTAAGAGTTTTCAAAATTCCTAATTCTATCACTATACTACTCAGCTGAAAATAATGTACTTAAATAGTGAATTTCTTCTCAACATCAGTGCCAAAATCCACACTCTTCTAGCAGAGGACCACTAGAACAGTTGGGGATTTTCTTCTCTCTCTGGGCATCTCACTGCAAGAGCAACCAAAACTCTGCTCTAGAGGGCTTCCATTCTTCCAGAGAACATTTTGATAGTGAACTAAACAAGGAATGCAGTGGGATAGCAAATACCTCTCTCTCTTAGTGCTGACTGAAACAGTTACATCAGTAACACAAGCTCATTGGATGATGTCTGATTTATTTTCAGAGAGAAGCTTTTGTTGTTGTCATGCCACCTTTCAAAAGCTAGTTCAGGTTCTGCATCAACACTGTATGTCCCCCCCAACCTTTGTGAAGGATGAAGCCCAGTCCTTACGGACAACTGCCCAAAACCGTACCTTTAATATTCTAACAGATACTACATAGCTACCACAATACCCAATTCATTCCCTCTGGACCCTCCACCATTTTTTTCTTCTCTTCTGTGTTCAAGGGTTTTATTTTATTGAGATGACTGGGAAAGAGGGACAGTAAAATAAGGCATAAAAGTAGTAGATGAGTTCTCGACCACTATATCCAGGTCAGGGTAATTATTATTATTATTATTATTAAGCTTATTTAATAGCGCTGTAAATTTACACAGCACTGTACATAAAATCATTTAATTAGACGGTTCCCTGCCTTCATGCTTACAATCTAAGAAGACACGACACAAAAGGAGAAGGGAAGGGTGAGGGGAAGGGATCAGGTCCACTCTTCTCTCGCCTCTGAGGCCTGGACCAAGCAATGGAAATGAGGGCTCTGTATCTAAGGATAGGCCTGATGGATGGCCCACCCTCTCACCCCCCACGTAAAAACAGTAAAAATATGGAACACTATTTCCATCATGGATCTGTTTCCAGCATGCAGAGAGCCATTCTATTTGCCAGTCATAGTGCTATTTAAAGAGAAGACTTTCAGAAAAAGTGAGTGCAATCTTAATCCAATGTGGTTGAACTCACAATGATACAAATCTGAACTGTCTGAGAGTTAAGCATCCAAAGCATGGGCCTAGATCAGTGCAGGGCCTGACCTTTCGACAGGGCTTGAACAGCAGTTTCTTCTTGTCTGACTGCCATCTCCAGTGGATGCGGCTTCGGCGCTTGAAGCTCAACATGTCAAGACTGAGCTTTCTCGTCTTTCCACTTAAACCCACCCTTCATATCCTTTTCTGTTTCTGTCGCGACACTGTCTATCAACGGTTCATCAAGCCTGCAGTCTTGGCTCATTTTTGACCTTCTCTGTCATTTATTCCCCAGATCCAGGCCACCGCCAAGACCTTAGATTCTTTCTCCACAACATTGCCAAGATCCGTCCATTCCTCTCAATCTCTATGCCAAGACTCTAGTCCATGCCCTAGTGGTTTCGCGACTAGATTATTGTAACCTCCTTCTAACAGGGCTTCCTCTTTCACACCTCCATCCTTTAATATCTGTCCTATTCAGCTGCCCGTATTGTCACATCCCTCGCCGCTTTGACCATGTTCTCCTCTTTTATCCTCCCTTCATTGGCTCCCCTTCCCTTTTCGCATCCGGTACAAGCTTTTTGTTACTGACTTTCAAAGCCCTCCTGGGTTGACCCCTCCTTACTTATCTGACCTTCTTCTCCTTACATTCCTACTCGAACCCTCCGCTCGTGGTAGTCAGGGTCTCCTGTCACAATGTAGGACAACCACTGCCCCCTCCCGAATTCGTTCCCCTTCTCGCTTGCTGCCCCTTACTCCGGGAACTTCTTCCCCACATGCACACCTCATCACTATCTGGCCCAGTTTCAAAACTGAATTAAAGACTATATTGTTTAGAGAAGCATTCCCAGAGGTGAGCCCCTCTCTGACCCAGGAAGCCTCCTTCTAACCCTCCATCAAGAAGCCAAGCCCTTCCTCCAGTCCATCTGCCTTGGTCCAGGCCTCGGAGGTGGAAAAGATCTGCTGGACCTGATCCTATTCCCCACCACCACTCCCTTCTCCTTTTGTGTCGTGTCTTTTAGATTGTAAGCCTGAGGGCAGGGAACCGTCTGACTAAAAAAAAAAAAAAAATTATGTACAGCACTGTGTAAACTTACAGCGCTTTATAAATAAAGGTTAATAATAATAATAATAATCTGTCCCATATTGATTTTTTAAAAATTGAAATTCTTTCCATTCTGAAAATGAAAAATAATGCCAATTTTTGACAACTTTAATAAAAAAGGAATTGAAATGACATCCACCATTAATACGTGCACATATTGGTCTCTGCATGTATGTTTATAATGCAGATTTTAAGCTACAGTTGCAAGAGTATCCATTTGCACACAACCACGTTGCAGCAATAAATGCATTTATCACATGATGTGATTTAGAAATGATTGCCAGTCTTTTTGATTTGGAGTCAGACTATCATTTTCCGCCTTAAAAATATACCTCAATATTTGATTCTCTGCAGGAAAAACAAAACTATAAGCAAGGTAAGATCACACTGAAATAACAATGTCCACAGGAAAATTTGGCTGAGGATTAACAAGAAAATGGCTTCATGGCTGACAATTGGCATTAGAAGAGAACTGACCAAACAAGGATGGATATTGTAGCTCAAAGGCATGCTGAGGATTACACGTAACCTGCCTTATGTCCATTTTTTGCCTTCAGCCCTTCTCTATGCTCTTTAGGGTGAGAGCAACCCACAAAACACAAAGCATCTAATGCTTTCAAGCCAGGAAGATCTCAATGCCTGCTGCTTAACCTTTCCTGAATGACCTCAGTTTGCACTTGAAAAGTATTGCGAAAGCAGTGGCTTCCCTGCTGTGTGACATATACAAAGTTGAAGATCAAGCCTCCAAACAAGATAATAAGAAGCACAGTGAAGCTACTGAAGTTGACATAATAATAATAAAAAAACACTACCCTACTCCAGAGATTAGGCAGAAAGATGATCATTAAGTAAACCTTAGATTACCTTTGACCTTGCAGTGTCAAATCCTGAATCACAAAGGCTTCAAGGAGAAGGATATGATGGAGTGCAATGTTGATACTTTCCTGAAAGAAGTTTATTTTTAAAAAGACAAACAAGTAACAATGCATGTTCTAGTCTTTGCATGCATTTCACAGCTCATTTACTATGAGTCACCCCTATCAAACTTATTAAAACTAGTCTGTGACACATGGCTGGACTGAAAGAGTATTTGTAATCCAAGTGAAACAGAAGGATAGTTTAGAAATAATTTATAATAATACACAAACATTCAAACTTGAAATTTAAAATTACAACCCATTTCAGATTACTGGATGCTTCCCTTATTCAGTCTACTCTGCTCTTGCATCCCATATAGTTAATTTTGTGCAATGGAGAGAGGGGGAAATGAGCCCATCCCTGAAACAGACAAATTAGCTCTGTATCCAGTCTATGGCGGGTTACAGACCACCTGTTTGGGGCGGCCTGCACCCGCCCCTTTCCCCGCTGTATCGGGGCTTCGGGCGGCCTGCACCCGCCCCTTTCCCCACTGTATCGGGGCTTCAGCTGCCAGATCGGCAGCCTCCGAGGCCCCGATCCGCTGCTTTGCAGGCTGCAGGGAAGCGGCAAAAGGCCGCTTCCCCACGGCCTGGAAAGGGGTGTCCTTGGGGTTTCAAGCCCCAAGGACACCCAGCTATGGCGGGAAGGAGGAGAAAGGGTCCACTTGGCCCCTTTCTCCTCTATGTCGCTGGGCGCAGCCATGTAAAGGCTGCGCCCAGTGACGCAAACCCCGTTTCGGAGCTCCTTCTTGCACCGTGGAAAGGGCACTCTAGGCGCCCTCGCACAGCACAAAGATGTCATGTCCACGCCGCCTCATTTGGAGGTGGCGTGGTCATGACGTCGTAATGGCGGCCGTGTGGAATGGCTGCCACCATTTTGTATGGACTGGGTCTGTACTAGGGTTAGGGGCGTCAGGAAGTGATGCCCCTTTCTAACCCTAATATGGACCCAGTCCGTATTTTCAGACTGTCTATAATGGGCCTACGAATGTTGTCCATGTGCAGTCGGTCCTTGGTACCCATGGGGGCTCCATTCCCCCCCCCCCCGCGCTGATATCAAAATCTGTGGATGCTCAAGTTCCATTATCGCCAATGGTGGTGCGGGTTTGCAGCCACATTGCAATTAAGGAAACAGAACTTTAATGGCAGCATGTGCATATGGTCATGTCACCATTAAGGACAGCCCCGTTGTCCCTAGTGGTGCTGTTGTCGCATTAGGGACAATGGGACTTAATGATGGCATGACTGCATGCACGTACTGCCATGGGACAATGGAGGTTGTCTCTAATGGCAGCTCAGCTGCAGGCAAATGCTGCCATTGTGGGCAACATGGGCTTGCCATCTGTAGATGTTTGGATCCAGACAAATTAACTCTTTTTAGATGTTTGGTTCTGCAGATGACAAGTCTGTAGATACCGAGGGCCAACTGTATAAGTCCATGTGTATAAGTCCATTCCATCCAATTTCCCCGTAAGACAATGAATTTGGGGATATTTGTTTTTTAAAAAATTGAATTGCATAGAATTGAACAATACTGATATAATATGAATTATCAAAATCAGGATTATCCCCCTCTCCTCTATCTCCCCTCCCCTATTCCAGAATAACCTTCTACCCTACTTTCTTTGAGTTTTTATTAAAAAAATTATATTTGCATAACTCCAGAACTGTTTCTAAAATACACATATACACACACAAATGAAGGGCATGCTAAGTAAGGTATAAGAAAAGGGGTTAAGAACAAGGGTGGAAGAAAGCAGAAGGGGCCAAAAAACAGCTTGGTTGTACTAATGAAGGGTTGTGTGGTCGAAATTCTTCCAAGCCACTATGTATGCCATTCTCTTCACTTAACATGATTGCAGCTAGAACAGAGATGGTGTGATAAACTCCCAAG
>NC_056526.1:151855403-151864633 GCF_019175285.1 Sceloporus undulatus
GTTACTGAAAACAGGCACTGGTTTAGGACCAGGACAGCCTCCTTGGATTGAGGTGGGAAGGAGTAGTAGAGTTGAGTGTCATCTGCATATTTATGACACCGCACCCCAAAACTCTGGACAACGTCTTCCAGTGTTTCATATATATGTTAAACAGACAACACAGAACCTTGAGGGACACCACAGGTCAATGTCCAGGGGGTCGAACAGGAGTCCCCCAGTACCACCTTCTGAGTTCGCCCCTACAGGAAGGAACAGAGCCACTGTACAACAGTACCTCCAAGCCCCATCTCAGAGAGGTGGTCTAGAAGGATACCATGATCAATGGTATCAAAAGCCGCTGAGAGGTCCAGGAGAACCAACAGGGACACACTTATCCTGTCCAGTTCCCTGCGTAGGTCATCCACCAAGGCGATCAAGGCTGTCTCTGTTCCATAGTCAGGTCTGAAACCAGATTGAAATGGATCTAGATAATCCATTTCATCCAGAAATCCTTGGAGTTGGGAAGCTACCACACGTTCCAAAACCTTGCCCAGAAATGGTAGGTTAGACATTGGCTGATAGTTTTTCATTATTGTGGGATCCAAAGATGACTTTTTTAACAGAGGCTTCACATCAGCCTCCTTTAGGCAGGATAGAATTCTGCCTTGTTGTAAGAAGGCATTGATTACCTCCTTTACTCATTTAGTCAGTCCTCCTCTGGCCTGTTTAACAAGCCAAGAAGGACAAGGGTCCAAGATACATATGGTGGCTTTTACCTCTCCAAGGATCCTGTCCACATCATCAGGCCGCACAAGTTGAAAAGTATCCATTAACACTGGACTAATAGGAGCCAAGGTTACATCCACTGACACTGTATCAACTGTAGCATCCAAGTCGGAGTGGATCTGAGCGACTTTATCTGCAAAATGCAGTGCAAATTCTTCACAGCGAGCCTCCGAGTGGTCTGTATCCTCTACCTGAGGGTGAGTGTGTAAAAGGCCCCTGACCACTTGGAACAGTTCTGCTGGCCCGCTCCTTGCAGATGCAATGCTGGCAGCAAAAAATGATTTCTTTGCTGTTCGCATTGCTACAGAGTAGGTTTTCAAATAGGCTCTAGCCCGTGTTCGATCACATTCATGCCAAGTCTTCCACCAACATCGCTCTAGTCTCCATCTCATTCGCTTCATCACATCAACTCCCTGGAGAACCAGGAGGCTGGTTTGGCTCCACTCTGTGAGAGGGGACGCTCAGGAGCGATTGTGTCCACCGCCCTGGCCACTTCCTCATTCCAAAGGTTGGCCAGGGCTTCAACAGAATCACCTGCCAAGGTGACAGGAAACTTTCCAAGAGCCCTCAGGTATCCATCTGGATCCATCAACCTCCTGGGGCAGACCACCCTAATCAGTCCCCCATCCCTGCAGAGGTTCTGAGTCCCAGTGAATCTAAATCTGACCAGATAATGATATGTCCATGACAATGGAACTGTGGAGAGTTCTTTCACACCAAGATCATCATCATCCGACCCAGTACAGAAAACAAGGTCCAGAGTGTGTCCAGCAGCATGAGAAGTCTCAGATACCACTTGGGAGAGACCCATGGTTGTCATGGAGGCCATGAAATCCTGAGCCACTCCTGAAAGGGCAGTCTCAGCATGGTTGTTGAAGTCCCCCAGTACTAATAGATGTGGAGACTCCAACACCAACCCCAAGACCATCCCAATTAGCTCAGGAAGGGAGACTGTTGTGTAGTGGGGTGGGCAGTACACCAACAGAATCCCTATTCTGTCCCAGCCACCCACCTTTAAATAAACACACTCAAAATCTGTAGACTGTGTGAGGGGGCATCTGGTCAGGGGGATGGAATCACGATAGACTACTGCAACTCCACCTCCCCGCCCCCCAGGCCTTGCCTGCTGCTGCACAGAGAAACCTGGTGAGCAAAGCTGAGAGAGATTAACTCCAGTCGCATCCAACCAGGTTTTGGTTATACATGCCAGGTCAGCTTGTTCTTCCAGGATCAGGTCCTGAATGGTAGCTGTTTTACCATTCACTGATCTGGCATTCAGCAGCAGCAGCTTCAACCCAGGCAGACTGTTACAAAGGCTATTCATACTATTTGGACGGGGAGACAGCTTGGGGATCACAAGTACCCTCTTGAGCTCCCCTCTTCCTTGGTGTTTTAATTGTGTCCTCCCTCCATATCTCCATCTGCCTTGAATTACTCCAATGGGTTCTCCTTGACTCTGTATATCCCCTCCTTTCTGAGGAAAATACATCCTTCCTATTAAACTGACAGGAACGGGGGGGGGGGGGGGGGGGGGGGGGGGGACAGGTAGCTAGTAAAGCTGGATTTCATTTGGTGAGTCTCCTGCAGAAGTCCCAGCCTTATACCTCAGGCAGGCAAGGTAGCTGTGCTGGATGAAACAGTGCCTGCTGAGTCAAGGCCTCAGTCCTGCAAGGGCTCAGTCCAGCGAGGGAAGTAGAGGTCCAGGCAGCAAGAATAGAAGCCTCTTCCTCTCTGCAGCCTCTAGACAGCACTTGTGGGCCTCTTTCTTTTCCCAGATGTTGTCTCCTTCCCTTCTCTCCCTCTGTTACCACAAGGGACTAGGGATCTAATATAGTCAGATGTTCCTGGACAGGGAGGCGTCTCTGGAGAGAAGTGGCAGTTGGTTTCACTGCCTCTTGTGGGAGGAATACAATCTGAACCATGGCACTCAGGGGAAGATGGTCCAGGGCTTGACTTTAAAGTTGCAACCAAAGCTCTCCTTCAAGAGAAGATGGTCTGGGGCTTGACGACTCTGCCTCTGGCTCCTTCTTTGTAGTTGCTGAGAAGGGCAGTTGGTACTGGGGCTATGTACACACACACACACACACACACACACACACACACACTATAAAGTAATAGTGCCACTTTATTCTGCTTGGTCAGGCCCCACCTGGAATATTGTATCCAGTTCTGGGCACCACAATTCAAAAAAGACATTGAGAAACTGGAGCATGTCCAAAGGAGGGCGACTAAAATGGTGAAGCGTCTGGAAAGCATGCCCTATGAGGAAAGACTTAGGGAACTGGGGATGTTTAGTCTGGAGAAGAGAAGGTTAAGAGGTGATATGATAGCCCTGATTAAATATTTGAAAGGATGTCATATTGAGGAGGGAGCAAGCTCGCTGCTCCAGAGAACAATGGATGCAAGCTCCAGGAAAAGAGATTCCACCTCTACATTAGGAGGAACTTTGGAGGGTTACAAACCGCCACTTGGGACGTCCTCAGGACATCCCAGTTTAAAAAAGGGGCGTCACTTCCAGACGCCCCTATTCCTGTTACGGACTCTGTCCATAACAAATGGTGGCGGCCGTTCCACACGGCCGCCGCCATCTTGACGTAATGAACGCTGTGCATCCACACATCGCGTGGTGCTAATGACGTCGCGAGTGCGCCATTGGCACCTTGCGGCGTCATTAGCGCGCTACCAGAAGAAGCTCCATTTTGGAGCTTCTTTTTTGCTCCGTAAGGGAGCCGCGTGGTTTGGCTGCCTCTTCCTGACAGTAATGCCTCTTCCTGACAGTAAGGGCTGTTTGACAGTGGAACAAACTCCCTTGGAGTGTAGTGGAGTCTCCTTCCTTAGAGGTCTTTAAACAGAGGCTGGATGGCCAGCTGTCAGGGATGCTTTGATTGAGATTTCCTGCATGGCAGGGGGTTGGATTGGATAGCCTTTCTGGTCTCTTCCAACTCTACAATTCTATGATTCTATATACATATATACTCCTTTCCCAGAGTGACACAGTGTATATGTGTGTGTGTTTGTGTGTGTACACACACACACATACACACACACACACACACACACACAGCTCTTTTCCAGGCACGCATTCTCTGAAGATGCCAGCCACAGATGCTGACAAGACATCAGGAAGAAAACGCTTCTAGAACATAGCCACATAGCCCGAAAACACCACAAAAATAAAAAAACATTTTTAATTTGTTTTCAATGTTGTTTTTACCAGTTTTGAACTTCTGTTTTTAAAATATAAATTTAGTTTAATTGTCTTATATCCTCTGTTTTAATTGTTTTGTTTTGTTTGCTTGCTTTTTTGAATTGTATTACACTTTTAAAATGTTGTGTGCTCCCTTGGATCCCACATTGGGGAAAAAAGTAGGATATAAATTAAATTCTCATTGTCGGAGGTGCGTTACAGACCGCCTGAAAGTGGCGGTCTGCCAGCGCCGTCATTAGCGCCACTGAGGAGCCCCAGAGGCCAAACCGCAAGGCTCCCTGGCGCCACAAAAAAGAAGCGCCAAAATGGTGCTTCTTGTTGCGGTGCGCTAATGACGTTGCGAGGCGCATGACGTGCGGATGCTAAGTGTCTGCTATGTTAAGCTGGCAGTGCCCCTGTAGAACAGGCGCTGCCATTTTGTACACGCTCTGCACGTACTAGAGTTAAAGGCGTCCGGAAGGGATGCCCCTTTTTAACCTTAGTAGGCGCGGAGCGCGTACTTTATGCCCGTTTGTAACGGGCCATAATTACCTCAAGCAATCTCAGCCTGTAACTCTTTTTCTTTCAGAAACCCTTGACTGGAAAGACTACTTTTGCTGTCTCAAATTTGGCAGAATTCACGAATTCTGAGGGGCAACCATGTTTGATCATGTCTTCTCTTTCATTTTAAAAAATGAAATAGAAATCTGTAAAGCTCTTTGTTCACTGATAGCCAATGGGGAGGGATGAAGCTTTGGATATTTAAAGCAAGATTTTGAGTGATCCCCAAGTCAAATCAGCTGGCCACCAAAGCAGACCAAGCTAAACTGGGCTGTTTTCCCAGTCACAGAATTAAGGTGAGAACTAAATCTTGTGGTAGCTGCACACACCTACAACAGTCTAGAAGAAAGAACCTGAATGCTGTAGTACAAGGGTCATGTAAAGGTTCTGAGTACTGTAGCTTCTTGATAGGAGAGTGAAAATAGATAGGATTAAAATTTAAGAAATGATTCTTATATAATTTGTGGAAGGAGTTCAGGAGACATTTTTCCCATTCTATCCAGAAAATAATGATGGTTTGTTTTCCAAACATTTGAGCATATTTTTTTTCCTAATCACATTTTCAAATTCTTCTGTTAATTTCTATTTCTATTTCGGATCTTTTTAATAATAATAATAATAATAATAATAATAATAATAATCAGCTACTGATAGGGGGAAATGCAGATGGCAATATGTCACTCTGTGACTGCATTGCTCAGAACTATGGAAATCTCTATAACAGAATTTCCTCTGTTTGTTTCTCCTGCCTGCCTGCATAAACATCTCACCAGGAACTGTCAAAATGGTCTTACATAGCATAAAATCCCTTGGTGCATTTAATATTTTGACATAGCAGTATTTTGAATTGGACTGATTGCCATTTAAGACCTTTTATTTTTAAGGAACCTTAAGCAAACTGTACTCTGGAGCAGTGAAAGTCATCAAAACTTTTTCAGGAGGGAAAATCAGGCTGAGGATTATAGCCATAAACAATTTCATCCCAAGGGTTTCTTTCTGATAACAATTTAAACTTTCAGCAACATTCACAAGCTAATGAAGCCTTAAGACCACTTTGCTATTCCACTGTTTAGTTTAGTATCCAGAAGCCTTAATTGAAAGCACTCCACACAACCCTAAGATGATCATTATTATTAAAAAGCATTTTTATAGGGCAGCACAATTATACAGCACACTCAGAGCACTCTCCTAATTTTAAAAGATGCTGAATATCCACATTTTACCTACAGTCACTTTGAGCACCCCTTAGAACAAAATGCTTATGGGCTAAACAAGATAAGTCCTAATGACAAGACATGGAGTACAGATCATTAGGCCAGCAAGTCAACCCACCTTAGCTACTTTCACACTTTAGAGAAACATGGCCACTCACACAAAGCAAAATGCTACACTGATTTAACAAGACCTTTATTCAGTTTTTTCCCCTTGAGATCTGTTATATGTTTTCAGTGCCATCAGTGAGTCTGAACAAAGACATCTGTGCTAATACCAAATGATTTGTGTGGGTTTTTGTTTTGTTGTTGTTTGTTTTGGGGGGTTTGTGTGCATGTGTACATATTGTAAGTAGCTACACACAAAACATTGAAGGACCACTCTTTCTTCCTTATTCTTTCTAACCCACCAGGAAAAAAAAAGGAGGTGGCACAAGCAACGTGGACATATTCCACCTCAGCTGTGGAGAAGAATGACTTTTTTTTAGTATATCTGGTGTCTCTGGAGAGTCTCTGCCAGTGGACAAAAAGGTGCAACTAGCAAATGAGTTGTTATGTGGAATTTTATGTCTAGATAGCCTCAGTCAGTCATAGAGATGAGTGAGGGCAAAGCACCTGATCATTTTCAAAGTGCATGGCAGATGGAGAGGATTGGAGTCAAGCATATTTTTTTTATGGGGAGAGAATTAAAATGGATTTCAGAAAGGGCAAAAATAAATCTTTAAGCACCTAATCAAACAGTAAATCAAAGAACTCATCTAAGTAAATTGTATTTATTGAAGAACATTTATATCTGGGTTTATTTGCAAAAACCTCAAAGCAGTTCACAAAATAAACTCACAGGCGGGATACAAACCACCATATAGTACGTATAGAATACGTACAAGATGGTGGCACCCCTTCCACATGGGTGCCGCCATCTTTACGTACTGGATGCATAGCGTCCAGACGTGTCGCAGCGCCTATGACGTCGTGAATGCGCCAGCGGCACCTCGCGACATCATAGAGGCGCCGCAAAAAGAAGCTCCGAAATGGAGCTTCTTTTTTGCTCCGCACGGGAGCCGCACGGTTTGGCTGCTGCGGCTCCCGCACGGAGCAAATGGCGCCGGCAGGAGTCCGCCGCAAAGTGGAGGTCTGTATCCCACCACAGTAAACTCAGCCAAGTTTAAAACCAATACAGTACTAAAATATAAACAACATTCATCCTGACCCAAATGTCTGAGTTTTCCCTTTCCACCTTTACATTGAGACAAAGGCCTTTATCCTGTTGATGATCCTAATGAGAGCAGCCCCTGGAATAAATAGATTTGACATAAATGTTGACTGATTGTTGAATGTTGACAATAGACCCATTAAATAAATGATTCAACATTTATTTAAAGGGGCTATTGCAGTTAGTAGTACCCATAAAGTATAACTGATCTCAAAATCATCACCGTCGTCGTCGTCATCATCATCATCATTATTCTAATTGGATAAAACATCAATAAAATATTTTAAAATCACCAGTCTGTTGACCAAATTGCAACAGTAGCCACAGTCTCCATAGCAGCCAATGTCTGTAATTAAAAGTTGTTGCTGTTATTGTTGTTTCCTGCCAGTGGAAGGCCATCTCAAATAGACAGAATTCAAAGATATAGCGGTGTTAGTCTGTGGAATCAGTATGTAGAGAGATCATGTAGCACCTCTGAGATTAACTGAAAGAAAAAAGTTGGAAATATGAGCTTTCATAGACTTCTGTCTATTTCCTCAGTCCAAATGCATATGAGGAAGTAGACTTAGACAGAGTCCACTTGGCAAGGAATTCCAGATTTCCCAACAAACATTTTAGAATGTTCCCTCTTAAGCTTCCAGGATAGATACTTCATATATTGATGGAACAGAAAAAGACCTATTTTCAACAATCTTAAAACCTGAGCAGACATGTATGGGAAAATACAGTCTTTCAGAAAATGTGATAGATAGTCATTAAAAAGCTGATTAGGACTATCAATCTCCAGGTTACTTGAAAGTCACATGAAAGGCATGTTATAATTCTCCAAGTAATATGCAATTCCCATGTTCCTATGACCAGATCTGACATTTCTAAGAACTAGGCACAGGAGTAGTAGCTTTATCCATACAAAAATTCTGTTCTGGCAACTGAGGAAACCTGAACATACAAGTCAAGATCTGATTTCTGAAATACATGAATTCTGGGGGGGAAATTATTTATGTGAGAGTCCTCATCTTCTAGAAAGTTTATCAGTCTTTGCTTACTTTGCTCCTGCATGCATGTAATAATAATAATAATAATAATAATAATAATAATAATAATAATAGGATTTATTTATATGCCGCCCAATCATTGGGAATCCAGGCGGCTTACAACAGAGGGGATAATAGACGGTTCCCTGCCCTCAGGCTTACAATCTAAAAGAAATGACACAAAAGGAGAAGAGAATAGTGAGGAGGTGTCATGGCCAACCAAGATCAGCTCTCGGAGGATGAGGAGGAGGAGGAGCCTCCTCCAGAGCAAGGGCTGATTGAGGCAACGCCAGGTGCTGTTCCTGCCCTGCCAGGTCCCAGCTGTGATCCTCCAGTCCCAGAGGAGGAGATTCAACCAGGTCCTAGTGCCACAGAGAGGCTTCCTTCGGTACCACAGCCTAGTGGTGATTCAGGAGACGAGGCATGCCTGCAAGTACCTTCTTATCAGGAGAGACACGTCTTAGCATACCGAGGGCCAACTGTATAAGTCCATGTGTATAAGTCCATTCCATCCAATTTCCCCGTAAGACAATGATTTGGGGATATTTGTTTTTTAAAAAATTGAATTGCATAGAATTGAACAATACTGATATATATGAATTATCAAAATCAGGATTATCCCCCTCTCCTCTATCTCCCCTCCCCTATTCCAGAATACCTTCTACCCTACTTTCTTTGAGTTTTTATTAAAAAATTATATTTGCATAACTCCAGAACTGTTTCTAAATACACATATACACACACAATGAAGGCATGCTAAGTAAGGTATGGAAGAAAAGGGTTAGAAACAAGGGTGGAAGAAGCAGAAGGGGCCAAAAACAGCTTGGTTGTACTAATGAAGGGTTGTGTGGTCGAAATTCTTCCAAGCCACTATGTATGCCATTCTCATGACTTAACATGATTGCAGCTAGAACAGAGATGGTGTGATAAACTCCCAGCTTCAGCTCTCACTGGAAGCCAAATGATTACCTGAGGCTACAGTACTTTTGACTATCATGGATGACATTAAAACAAAGTTGAAGTCTTAAGGTTGTAGGATAAGGAAAATAGCAGTAGGTGATAGACCCGATCAAGGGAGCCCACTCCTGAGCTTTCAAATCCTGTAAAGGTCTATTGATAAATATTGTTAATAAGTGTTTCTTGGGGTTTTTCATTGATAGTGTTGCTATAAGTCAAAGCTGACTTTATGTCACACAATAACAAAAATAATAATTTATTTAGTATTTGAAATAACTACAGTCCTGTGTAAATTTACAGTT
>NC_056526.1:151864658-151881661 GCF_019175285.1 Sceloporus undulatus
AGTGCTTTATAAATAAAGGTTAATAAATAACAACAACAACAACAACATCCACTAACCAAAGTTCTCTGCATACAAGCACAGTTTGTATTGTATCAAGTATTACAGGGTTTTCTGGAGCTGAGAGAATGTGAGTCAGCCAAACGGTTTCCATGGTTAAGCAGGGAATCAAACCCTGATCCCCAGAGTCCTAGTCTTACGCTTTAACCACTACACCACCCTAGCTCATTTTTGTATTATTGCAAAAGAAAATACTTATTTTGTATTCAACCTTTCCTATTATGCACATTTTTATACAATGTTGTTTTATATATTATGTTTTAATTTATATTGTAAGCTACTTTGATTCCCATGGGGAGAAAAGCAAGACATAAATCAAATATAAAAAAATAAATAATGATTTACCAAACAAAACTAAACAAAAGGAAAAGAAAGAAAAAAAAACAGATAAAAAAGTGAATGTGAAAAATAAAAAATAAAAAATAGCATTATAAATTTTTCCTGGCCAAAACATTACAGTGTATTGGTCTGGATAATTATGAATCCAGTGGGCGGGGGGGGGGGGAGTAAAAGATTTGTAGGATCAGTTTTTAATCTGGCTGTTTTTTTCCCCTTTTCTTTTCTTTTCTTTTCTTGTAGAAAGTGACTGAAATTTGTTCATAACTGTGTAAGGGAGAATGTTGTATTATACCTGTGTTTTAATTCAATTTTTTAATGTAGATTCTAAACCATAACCTGACTCTAAAGAACTAAAAAGTCCTATCCTAGAGCATGAATGTTAAACTGGGCCAACTTTTCAGGTCTTTCAAAACTTGCAACAATTATGGAATGCTACTGATCTATCCCACTCACCTCTAGGCATAATGTTCACCTTGTATTTGATGTGATTGCTACAGCACCCTAAGGTTTATTTTTCTGAAAAGGGAAGGAATATTACTATAGTTTCAACAACATCACTAAAAATGACTATTGCCTTCCAAAGTAGGTTTGTATTGTATTCAAAATGTGTCAGGCACAATAAACTTTATGGAGTCCTTCAGTAAATATGCTTCTAGTACTTTTGTTCACCTCAGTTAATTTGTTAAAGTGTGTATTCTGCAATGTACAAAGGAAATGAATAAGTACATCATAAATATTAATGTTGTGCTTCTGACATGAGAGAATGGGGACTGAATAGATGAAAAAATAGGAATTTGACCACAACATCAATCTGATAGTAAAATATATAAGAATGGGACTGGAGACCTTAGAAACAAAACCTTATTTTCCCAGGAAAGTTAAATCTACTTTCATTTTGGTGGCTTGTTACTTGCTGACAATGGGGTAAGGGTTCTCATGGTAATAACTCACAATAATTATTTCCGTAATGCAGTGTTTGTGTTCTTTAATTGGGGTGTGTATTCAGCCTTCACTGAAAATACCACCCTGCTGTGTACATTTGGTTTTAATGAAGAATACTAAGACTACATGCATTCCTGAAAGTTTTTCTACACTGTTTGACTGGGCCCCAGAGTAAACTAGTCCCACAGCAGATTGGGGATTACAATCAGTATAGAGAAGAGTTGGTAATAGTAATAATAGTAATTAATTAACTCTGGTTGCTGCAGAGACAGATTTTTAAAAATCTTCGCCTTTATAAAAAGGCACATGAAATAGCACATATTTGCTTTGGACCCAGAAACAAACCCTCCTCCGCCCACCTAACCCTGTCAACTTTATACCACACAGATTTAATCAAGGATTATCTAAAAAGGTATGTTTGGAAGAACACTAATAATATACTGCAAATGGTGCCATAAAATTAACTCAAACCTTTCCACAAGTAAGTTTTATGGCATGTGAAGAAGTTATATTTGTCGTCAAAGAGACATAATATTTATCTTATATGGAGGGTTGCATATTTGGTTGCATAAATTATAAAAGAGACTACTTGTAAATTAGAATGCAAGCATCCATTATTTCATTTGGTAGCAGATGCCTGATACTTTAGCACATGCTCTAGTACTGTAAAGTTCTGCCCAGAATTAAAAGTGCTTTTTGTGTTAACATTTTGAGTGTGTTGTGAGCTACCAATCAATACAGCTGTTAGAGGGGAAATAAACACTTTGAATTCAAATGTGAATTTCTACCTAATTACTGGATGTGAAAACTCCAGCAGAAGTATTTCCCTTCTGGCATGAACTGAAACTGTTCTTCAGAGGCATGCTAATAGAGTTGGGAATCATGTATCCCTCCAGATGTTACTGGACTGCAACATCCACATGTTTTACTATTGGATATTCTGGGAATGATGGCAGCTGCCTTTCAAAAACATCTTGATGTTTCATTATTCCCACCACAGGCTTTACAGAATCTTCTAGATTCCTCTCCAGTAAGTGTTGGTGGCTCCCTTAACTGGATGCCCAAACTTACTGCTAGACTACTCGCCCGGCATGCAGAAGGTTTCCTGTCCAGTCTTTGGCATTTCTAGAACAAGCTATCAGGTAGCAAGTAATTTGAAATGATATTGGCAGAAACCCCAGAGGACTACTACAGGGACAGAATAGAGTCATAGAAACATATAATCATAGATTTGGGGGAGACCAAAAGGGTCATCTAGTCCAACTCCTTGCCATGCAGAAAGACACAATCAAAGCAGTCCCAACAGATGGCCATCCAGCCTTTGTTTAAAAACCTCCAAAGAGGAAGACTCCATCACTCCCCATGGCAGCATATTCCACTGTGAAACAGCTTTTACCACCAGGAAGTTTTTTCTACTGTTTAGGTGGAATTTCTTTTTGTGTAGCTTGAATCCATTGCTCTATGTCCTAGTCTCTGGAACAGTAAATAACAAGCTTGCTTCATCCTCAGTATGACATCCCTTAAAGAATTTAAACATGGCTATCATATGACCTCTTAACTTTCTCTTCTTCAGACTAAACATACTCAGTTCTCTAAGCCACTCCTCATAGGGCATGATATCCAGAACTTTCACCATTTTGGTTGCCTTCCTCTGGACATGCTCCAGTTTGTCAACATCCTTCTTGAACTGTGGTGCCCAGAACTGGATACAATTTACCAGGTGAGGTCTGACAAAAACAGAATAGAGTGGTGCTATTGCTTCCCTTAATCTAGATACTATACTCCTCTTGATGTAACATAGAATTGCATTGGCTTTCTTAGCGGTTGTTTCACACTGCTGACTCGGGATATACAGAGGTCTGGCTAGCTCCTATCTGCCTTGACTATCGATCATTCTGGCTGGGACCTGCTGAAATCAAAAATCTTTAGGACAAATCAGCTTTTATATGATCATCCCCATAAAGCAATGACATTCAGATTCCTATTTCTACAATTTATGTGAAATCAAACTGGAAGAGGTTTTGTGTGAATAAATATGCTTTAGATGGAATACATGTGGGATTCTGTTAGTGTTATCCCCCTGCAAAGGGTCTCATAACCTTGTAATAAGAGGAGGAGAAAAAGGCACTTTTCTCTTTACACTCACTCCTTCTCTTCTCCCTTCCATCAGAAACACAATATAAAATGTCTCCTCTCTTCTGATTCAGCAATTTCTATACTATCTTATTTTCTCCCATACCCTTTGCTTTGAAATGTATATATGCATACATTTGTTAGAACGCTCTAAATTCTGCAATAAAAGAAATGGCGAAAAACAAATCACCAAGAACAGATGATATTCCAATTGGACCGCTGCAATGTACACTGATAGAGTGCTAACCAACATAGGTCAACAGGTATGGAAAACAAAATAATGGCCAACAGATTGGGAATGATCAATATGCATACCCATCCACACACACTCATACAAAAGACACAAAAGACTGCATCAACTATAGGACCATTGCACTAATCTCTCACACAAGCAAAATTATGCTCAAAATTTTTCAACCATACATGGAGAGAAAAATCTCAGAGGTTCAAGCAAGGTTCAGGGAAAAAAAGGGACACTGGGGACTACATTGTAAACATACGAGGGACGTAGCCAAGGGGGGGGGGGTTCTTGGGGTCCCGACCCCCCCTCCATTAGCTAAAATGAATGGTGTGTGCTGCTGCACCGCCGCACCCAAGCCCCATTAGAATGATGGCACTTAGTCTGGACCCCCCCTTCCCAAAATCTTGGCTACATCCCTGAACATACAATGATGAATGCAGTGCACCAGGGAATTCCAGAAGAAAACCAGCAGCATGTGCTCAGACTATAGCAGAGCCTTTGACTGCATAGATCATGGGAAGCTATGGAACACCCTTGAAGAAATAAGAGTGCCAACGCCTCTGATAATCCTGATGAGGAATCTGTAGGACAAGTGGCTACTCTCAGAATAGAACACAGAGAATAAGAATGATTCCCAGATGGCAAAGGGTGTTATCTTATTACTCTATCTGTTGAACTTATATGCAAAACATATTGTAAGAAAAGCAGGCTTGAACATAGAAGGAGGTGGAGTGAAAATAGGAGTAAGGAATATCAACAATCTAAGATGCACAGATGATACCATAATACTAGCAGCAAACCTCACAGACCTGAACAACTACTAAGGAAAATCAAGGAAGAAAGTGCAAAGGCAGGCTTACTATTGAACACGAAGAAAACTAAAAATAATGACCACATACAATTTACCTAGACGATGAGGAAATAATATGCATTTAGTATTGTATCTTGGATGTTTTTTAACTGTGTTAGCCACTTTAATTGCTTTATTACAGAAAAGCTGGGTACAAATAAAAATTTTATTTAATATTTATTATTAAATAGAAACAGTAAAAGAATTCCCATACCTGGGATCAATCTTTGATAGGAATGGGAACTGCAGCCAGGAAATAAGAAGATTAAGAATGGAGAGGGTGGCTATGAAAGAACCAGGGAAAAAATCCTAAAATGCAAAGATATACAACTGAGTGCAAAAGTTAAAATCATATAAGCCATTGTATTCCCTATTATGGATGTGAAAGCTGGACAGTTAAGAAAGAAGATACGAAGAAAATTAATTAATTCAACATGTGGGGCTGGAGAAGAGTGCAGAAGATTCTGTGGATAGCCAAAAACACAAACAAATGGGTCCTAAAGCAGATCAAGCCAGCAATCTCCATGGAAGCCAAGATGTCATAGTTCGAACACATCATGAGGAAGTACTACTCATTGGGGGGAAAAAACAAACAATAATGCTAGGAAAGGTGGAGGGAAGTAGAGAGAGAGGAAGGCCTCATGCTAGATGGATGGACTCTATTAAGGATGTCACGGGTATGCATTTATAGGAACTGAGCAGAGCAGTGGTGGAGAAGGGAGTCTTGAAGATGCCTCATTCACAGGGTTGCCATGGATTGAAATCAACTCGAGGGTGGTTAACAACAAGAAATCATTTATTTAGGAATATGGTAAACTAATAACAGATAAGAAGAGTAAAATGTTACATCACTCAGCAGAATGATGCAATTCTCTCTTGACTGCACCAGGTTGTGGATTTTATCTTTCTGTACTTTTTATTTTATTTTATTTTATTTTATTTTATTTGGGAGAAGCAGACTATTTTATGCACATTAAATCAGGGGAAAAAAAGAATCAGGTAAACTTAATGCAGTTTGTCTTGTGTGCTAGGTGTGGAAATGTCAGTTTTAATTGTCCTAATCTGTGCTTGAGATACATTAGGTGGAATTTGTTCTTCCATGGGTTCTCTCGTTCGTAATTTTATTGAGCTGTTTTAGAATTAATCTCAAACTGCTTGGGAGGCTGCAAATACGACTGGAAGGAGGACTAATCATGTGGAACTGTGTAGTTGTTCTCTCTCTGGTCTTCCCTCATCCTCATCTCTAACTAAAGCATCTTTTTGCCTTCCATGGGCGCGTTACAGAGTGCCCTTGAAGGGTGGCCTGCCGCCACCTCCATTTCCGCCGCCAGGAAGCCTCAGCCTCCAAACAGGGAGGCTTCCCAGTGGTGGAAAAAGAAGCCGCAAAAATCGGATTCTTTTCGTGCCATGCTTGCAATGCACGAGTGCGCAAATGGCGCACTCGTGACGTTGCAAGGCAAGGGCGACATGTGGACTCTAAGTGTCCAGCACGTAAAAATGGTGGCGCCCGTGTGTATAGGGTGCCACCAGTTTTACGCTCTCATCATGTGCTAAGGGTGAGTCCAGTATGACATGAATCAAGGAACATGACAGACACTGCAGAATGGGTGAGCCAGAAAAATCAGCAGTACCAAAAAATATATTATAAAACGTCATGGACATAAAATGCTTTTTGAAAACACTGAAATTCTGGACCACGCCAACAACTATCAGGTCAGAATGCACAGGGAAGCCACTGAAATCCAAAAGCACCTGGACAACCTCAACAGGAAAGAAGAAACCCTTAAATTTAGCAATGTTTGGCTACCAGTCCTGAAAAACACTAAAATGAAGACCCAGCAAATGCAAATGAAAACCACCCAGGGTGAGAGGTTTTCCCAGCAAACAGTTATTCTGACATGTTGAGCTTGTTTCCATTAAAATAAACAACCAGGAAGGCATCATAAAGCTAAGAAAATGCTTGAATAAATAAACCTTTGTGAACCAAGACAGAACTACATATTCTGTCCTATGACTGAAACAGAATATGTCACATTAAGGAGTTCTTTTTTTTTTTTCCTTTCAGTTTTAGTGACCCACTCAGTATGGTCTTTGATGAGAAAAAAATATATGCCACTATACAGACATTCGTAGTGAGAAGTGAACTTTAGAAGGAGCTCATATTTTGCAAATTTAAATAAAATTGGAATTACCAATTTAGCCAATTGTGTTAATTTTAGCCAAAGTATATATGCCAATCTTTGTGGTGGTTCAGGATTTGCTGGCTGTCTTTTCATTCTAATCTGAGTACAAAACATGGAACGAAAACATCCTGTCAGTTAATCACTTTAGTGAAATGAATCAATTAATATTGCTCACTATACAATTGTTTGGCGACTTTGATAATACACTATTAAAATACTGGTGTTTACTTCACAATGCAAGCAGCTTTGTGTAAATTGTAGCCAGATTCTCTTATCATGGGGCGAGGGAAGCAAAGAGGCCTTAGCTGGTGGGCTAAAAAACAACAGGACTTAATTGTCTGAATGATAATGAGGCTGAGCAGGCAGCAGATGCTCACGTGTCTTTACAATCCAAATCCTACCAACAAATTCCTTCCACAGAAACTTTGAGGAATGCCTTGGCACCCTGGAGATGGTGATAGAACCAGAGTCTGAACCACATGGCACCTGCTAAATCTATTGTTCCAAACCAAGGAAAACAACTTTGCAGCACAATGCTGAAGTTGTTTACTGTCGCTTGCCATGACAAAGGGCTTTCTTTTAGTGTCTTATCATTGTTCTTTGCAATGTCTCTTTTTGGCATCAGCTACGCATGGCAATAAAAATGTTCAATGAATTATAAGGGAACATCTGATTCTTTAAAAGCAACATTTGTACATTGTGCTGTTGATAGCACACTGCATGCTGAAAACCCAGCTTTCACCATGATGCATGTGTCACCACCAGTGCCTCTGAGCCGTCTAATTAATCTTCTGTATCTCTCTTTGCGATCTCCTCTCTTTCTGCCTTTTCCTCCTAACTGTTTCAACTTTTAGCATCTGTATCCCCAAAGGCCTTATCATTTCCTGATTGCGTTTTAATTCACTATCATCTTTGAGGTGACTTCCTTCCATATTTGTGTATATCCTGAATTATACCTGTACAGAGCTTGGCAGATGAAACGGTATTTTACAATTTTGTCTGAACTTTAGCCTTCTGCTCTCTAAAGAGTGTTACACTCAGCTTACTTTTTTCCTTTTTAAATATCCCCTGCTTTCAGAAGTACCCAGTGATTCAGTGTAGAGTGGTGCTGTACTGTGCTACATAGAGAGGTTTGCTTTTCATGTTTCTCTTATCTCCAGTCCATGCACAGAGCACTGCTTTCTATACATCTTTGGGATGAGTCCTGTCTCTCCTGCAAAATACAAGCAGCCATACTCTGAAGAGCCACATTATTCTTCAGGGAGCTCGGAAAAGTTACTTTTATGGCTTAGACTTCCCAGAATTCCTCAGATAGCATGCATCACCTGCTAAAGGATTCTGAGAATTGTAGTCCACAAAAGCAGATTTTCTAAGCTCACTAAAGTACACTGTGTTATTATTTACACTCTTTGGTATATTGTGCTTTTTCTAATGTCTGGTAAAATTGACACATGTGTTGGAACATCCAGACTCCAATGATAGGAGGACTAGAGGAGCCCTTCTGCTGATGGAGCACTGTTAGTGCAAGAGATGAATTTAATGACAGTTGGAAAGGTAGTAGGATTTTGTAAAGTGTATTTTCATATTCAAGGTTTGCCATTTCACCAAGGCAATTTTACAGCAAGAGCCATAGCTTAATGGTAGAATTCATGCTTTTCATTTTAAAAAAGTTCTTAATTTGATCCCTTACATCAGGGGTAGGCAACCTTTTTGAGCTGACGGCCAGGTTGCTGTCCCTCAGACAACTGGGGGGCCGAAGCCAATAAATAAATAAATAAATAATTTAGGACAACATTTTCAAATGTAGGACACATTTTTAAAAAATGGAGGACATGGGAAAAATTGATGATTTTTTAAAAATGTTAATATAAATGCATGTTTCTTAGGCATGTTTCTTAGGACATTTGGGCCTCAGAAGCTGGCTGATATCAATATCACCATCACCATCATCACTATCATTGTTAAAGCAGAACTTTTACCATTAAAAGCACTGAAAATACACAGAAATGCACTTTGGAAAATTACACAGTCTCACCTTCAGAGAGAGTCTTCTTCTTCTTCCTACTCCTCCTTCTTCCTCCCTCCCTCCTGCTCCTTCCTTCCTCCCTCCTCCTCATCTTCCTACTCCTCTTTCCCCGTACCCTTCCTTCCCTCCTCGTGGCTGCCTGGCAGCCCTGGGAAGGGGAGGCTGGGGAGGAGGAGGGCGATCCCCGCCCTCCCTTCCTTCCCTCCTCGTGGCTGCCTGGCAGCCCCGGGAAGGGAAGGCTGAGGAGGAGGAGGGCAACCCCTGCCCTCCCTTCCTTCCCTCCTCGCGGCTGCCTGGCAGCCGCGGGAAGGGAGGGAAGAAGGAGGAGGACCCCTGTCTCTTTCCTGCCCTGCCCGGCTGAGGGCCGCTTGCGTGAGAGGCTAAAGGCCCCACGCCCTCGGGCAAAAGGCCCGGTCTTGTTGTCGATTGCCGCCGGCACGGGGCCTTTGGCTTCTTGCACGAGTGGCCTTTGGACCTGCACCGGCGGCAATTGGCGGCAGGACCGGGCTTGGGCCGGTCCCAAGGCCTCGTGGGGCCGGATCCGGCCCGCAGGCTGGGGGTTGCCGACCCCTGCTTTAAATGTTCAGGTCAAGTTGAACATGCCCATCAGAAACTATTCCATTTTGATCAGTATCAGGACAATTAAAGCCCTCTAGACTGCTTTTGAAGGGTGAGAGGTGGTCAGCTACCACATTTTTTAAATTTTTCATAATTAAAAATGCTCTTGCTTCATAAGCTTAGATAGTATGGAGGGAAATTCATCACATGCATACACACCCACCAGCTGTTTTAGGCCTGGGATAGGCCTTTATTTAACCAGAACACACTGACAGTTAATCTCTGGCTTATCTGGATAAAAAAATAGTCCTGTCTTGAGACTTAAATAGTTTGGGCCTTTCACAATCTGTTAAAATTATTCATCACACTCCCTGGAGTTGGACATTTTTTGTATGCTTTCCTTCAGTTAAAATTTGTTCTGCTTCTGTGCAGAGCTTCTCCAATTAACAACCTCTAAATATCTAAACCAGAGCCTGGAAAAGTGGTGGACTGTAAATTTTTTTTTACTACAAATCCTGGAATCCTGCAACAATCATTGCCCACAACATAACATTTCCCGGCTCTGAGCTAGACACTTTTCAGACATGTTAACAATTACATGGAGATTAGGGCTGGTCTATACTATCCCTATTCCATTTCTGAACCTCTATGCATTCATAGAGCTATTATCGTATGAACTATTATCATATGAACTATTATCTAGTTCATTTGGCAGAAAGTATTGATTTTCATAAGGGCTACACAAAAAAGTGTTTTTTCCCCCAAAATTCAAAGGTGGGGGTGTGGCAATATAAAGCTCTTCAAGGACCAATGGCATCCCCAAATTACTGGTGGTACTCTGATTTAGATTTCACTGAGTTAGATTGCTCAGCATATACATGAGATTTATATTTTGCAGACATCCTTGTCAATCATTCTATCTGCTTCCTGAGAGAATGGAGAAATTAAAAGTCAGATGGCAGAAAATGCTTCCTTAAAACATATCCTGAGGAAGTGACTAAGATTTGGCAATAGAGGTATTATTTACAAATCATGTATCCTTTATTATAATATGGTTAAAATTCTCTTGGGAAGACATAAATAGCATTTGTTTGTTTGTTTGTTTGTTTTGTTTTAAGCTCACGTGCAAAACACATAAACTTTATTTATTTATGTTCTGCAGCTGTAGTTCTCAGAAGAGGTTTAGAAAATATATCATAGAATCTTAGAGTTGGAAGAGGCTGCAAAAGATATCTCTTTCCATTCCTTGCCTGTAGGAAAACACAAGTACAGCACTCCTGAAAGATCTGTCACCCACCAAGGAATTCTATTCCACTGTCAAACACTTCTTACAGTAAAGAATTTCTTACTAATGTTTAGGTAGATTCTTTTTTCATGTAGTTTGATTCCATATGTCTGTGGGGTGAAACAGACAGCTGTTAAAGAGTGGCCTCCAGCCCCTCCAGCCATGTTTGGACCAGGACCACAGTGACCATATGGCCCACTCCCAAAGGGGTCACCACCTTGGAGTCCCAAGCCATGCTGGCCAGGAGTCATTAAAATTGACTCCTTTTTAATCCTGTCCTTAGCTCCAGAGCATGGCCTCAGCTCAGCTTTCAGCCGCTTTGGGGACATTCATCATCTAAATGCCATGTCCCCAAAGCAGCGAGAAGCTGCTTTGTTTGGTCTGTGCATTTCAGGCCTGTGTTTTCGTATCTGAAGCAGCAGAAATGCTCAGTCTATATTCTATATAGACTCTTAAGATATTTAAATATGGTTTTCATGTCTCCTCTCAGTCTTCTTTTTTCCAAGCTAAACATACCCAATTCCTTAAGTCATTCTTTATAAGATTCAAGCCTGAAACACATGTGCCAATAGAAGCAGCTGCCAGACTTGTTGGGGATGTGACATTTACACTATGCATGACCCCAAAGTGGCCTAGAGCTGCTCCAAGGCCACCAAAGGGAGCCCAGAGCCACTAAAAGGAGGCATTTAAATCCAGGTCCTGAGTTTGCAGCTTGGGAACACTGGTGGTGGGCCCGGCTCAATCATGCCTGGAGCAGCCAGAGGCCATTCCTTTCCGGCTGTCTGCTTTGTTCCTTAGTTTCAAGACCTTTAGCCATCTTGGTAACTTTTCCCTAGACCTAAAAACATTCTTCTTGAGTTGTGGTTCCCTGAACTGGACACAGTATTCCAGGTGTGTTCAAACAAAAGCAGAACACTGTAACAATATAATTTGCATTGATGTCAACACTTAGCTCCTATTAATACAGCCCTGAATTCTACTGGTGTTTACTACCTCTTTACCTGAGTCTACTTATTGCACCATTTATTCTGTTTTCACTAATTAGTGTACTGTTTTCCTTTTGGGTGAAAATGGAGGCAAAGATGGTATTGAATATTTTGGCCATCTCTCTGTTCTCTGTCAGGTTTTTACCATCTTCTCTATGCAGTGGACTTACCATTTCTTTGTTCTCCATCTTGCTCCAAACATAGCCAGAAAACCACTTTAGCTATGATATGAACATGAATAAAAAGAAAAAACGAGAACAGTGAGCTGGTTGGTGCATAACATTACTAAAAGTAAGGTCAAATCAAATGAATACAAATATATATAAAAAAAACAAAAACTACATATAATACCACCTCTAATGAGCCAGATGAAAAAGTATATGTGTGTGTGTGAGAGAGAGAGAGTAGGTAGGAAGGAAAATGGTTCAGTGTGGCCCATTACAGATGGGCATAATAGTACGGACTCAGTCCGTACTAAGGTTAGAAAGGGGCGTCACTTCCAGACGCCCCTAACCCTAGTACGGACCGAGTCCGTAAAAAATGGCAGCACCTGTTCCACACGGGGGCCGCCATCTTTACGTAGCGGACGTGCTGCAGATATGACACCGCGAGTGCACCATTGGCGCCTTGTGGCATCACAGCCGCGACGCATAGAGAAGTGCCATTTTGGCGCTTCTTTTTAGCTGCGCTGGGAAGCCTCGCGGTTTGGCCGCTGAGGCTTCTCGGCGTTCTGTAACGCGCCAGTGATTCATCTCAACATTTTGATTTAGTGCATCATCATAATCAGTTTGAGTAATCACTTTATGCAGCATGATTATTTCAGGCTGAAGATACACTCAGTGTTATAATTTAGTAAAACGTATTGATAACATCACCGGTTGTTTGAAAACACTTTCGCTATTAAGGTTGTCTGTCTAAATAGAATTTTAACTATATGATATCATTACATATTCCACAAAATATCATGAAAAACTGTGAGGAAAAAGAATTGAATTATCTTAGGACCATCCTCTCAAATGGCTGTCTTTGTTACCTCCTCTATTTTTGAAATATTTGCATAAAGCTTCCTTGAAATTAGTGAACCAATGGGAAATACCTTACCTGGATTGTACAGAAAAGAAGTGGCTTACATTTACAACTGGTTGTAGCATTTTAAGCATCCAGTTCTTTATGTTACCCTCTACAGTTTGCTTTCCAGATCTTAATATTAGGAGCTCAAATGCAATACAGACATTGCTTGTTTATAAAACTCTCTGTAACTGTGAGCCTGTGAACTGGTGGCACAGAAGAAATCATGTCTTCTACAGTTTTCATGGGGTGTGGAATACACGATGCAAGATTATTGAATTCCAGTGAAAATGTGTGTCTATTTGACAAATTCTAAATGGCAATAGCTAAAATAGTCTTGGGGCAATGTACTTGTCTTTGGTGTTGCAGTCCATTGTGACCATTTCCTTTGGTTAGTTTAGAAAAGCCAAAGTGCTCAAGGGTCAAGCTTTCTTAAATACCTCTTCAAAAATCCAAAAACAAACTCCAAGTCCTCCCAAATGTTCAGTCAGCTATCCTGTTTTATTTGTTACTTTAAATTAAGTACAAATCATTGTTTGTGGCTTTCCTGATGGCCTTCTCCATCAATAAAAAAGGCTTGACTTTTTTTATTGATGATGCAGTTTCACACCACTCCTTAATAACTACTACAAAATTTCAAAGCAAAGCCTGTAAACAAACCTACTTCTCCTAGGTTCATCAAAAGCTCATTGGTGATTAGTCTTATCTCTATTCTGGCCCACATATAAAGAGAAGTCCGCCCCCCCTCCATCATTTGGTTTAGATCAAGAGAAAATGTGGCTCCTGACCATAGGGAGACCAAATCAAGCTCTTAAAGCTATTTTTACAGTTCCTGCACATCTCCTGACCACCCCTCCTCTGCCTCTGGAAAATAAAACAGCCAGAAATAATTACAATGTGCCCGTGATATCCACTGGGCTTTGGTTCCAGTATCCTCCATGGGTACCAAAATCTGTGATACTCAAGTCACATTACATATAACAGCATAGCAAAATCAAGGCTTGCTTTTAGAATTTTTTTGGAGGAGGGGGGTATTCAAGCTGATGATGGTTGAATCCATGGATGCTGAATCTGTGAATGGTGTGTGTGTGTGGGGGGGAGGGGCGCTATGGTTCTCAATTCACTTGAAATTGGAGTTACTTCAATAGGACAAAGTGCTTGTTGCTTTATAGAACCAAATATTCAATATTTTTCTGAATGTAGCAAAAATTTGATTCAAACACTATACTGAACATCATAGAATCATAGATTCATAATATAATATGATATAAAGTTTGTATGATTGAACCATCAAGAAGCAAAGGTGTCACTATCTTAGGCACCCAGAAAAAAAGTTTTGATTTTTGGAGTATTTTGGATTTCAGAATTCCAGATAAGGGAGACTCAATCTGTGCAAACTTATAAAATTCACTCTCTTTAAATCAAAATGTAGACTGGTTGGTTTTGGTATTCTCAAAGGCAGTTCATAGAATCATAGAATCATAGAGTTGGAAGAGACTGCAAAGGCCATCCAGTCCAATCCCCTGCCATGCAGGAACTCTCAATCAAAGCATCCCTGACAGATGGCCATCCAGCCGCTGCTTAAAGACCTCCAAGGAAGGAGACTCCACCACTCTCCGAGGGAGTGTGTTCCACTGTCGAACAGCCCTTACTGTTCAGGAAGTCTTCTAATGTGAGGTGGAATCTCTTTTCCTGTAGCTTGCATCCATTGCTCTGGGTCCTAGTCTCTGGAGCAGCAGAAAACAAGCTAGCTCCCTCCTCAATATGACATCCCTTCAAGCATTTTAACAGGGCTGTCATATCAGCTCTTAACCTTCTCTTTTCCAGGCTAATATCCCCAGCTCCCTAAGTCGTTCCTCAAGGACATTGGTTTCCTCACCATTTTGGTCACCCTCATTTGGACACGCTCCAGTTTCTAAATGTGCTTTTTGAATTGTGATGCCCAGAAGTGGACACAGTATTCCAGGTGGGGCCTGACCAGAGCAGAATACAGTGGCACTATTACTTCCTTTTATCTAGACACTATACTTCTATTGATGCAGCCTAAAATCGCATTGGCCTTGTTAACTGCTGCATCGCACTGTTGACTCATGTTCAATTTGTGGTCTACCTGGACTCCCAGATTCCTTTCACATGTAGTCTCAGCTACTAAACAGTGTCAGAATTAGTCAGAAAATATCTTACAAATACGTATGATGATGTATAGACAGTCCACATAAAAAAGGGAATAGCAGCATTATCTAATTATAAGTCATGTACACTATTATTTCAACCCATAAACTACTGGTGTAGCTCATACTAAATGTCTACTCTGTGAAAACTGCTAGAACTAGAATTAAATTGGTATCTCAAATCTATCCATGTAATCTGTGGATTGGGAAGGATCACATTTCTCCTCAGGGTAGGATTCACCATTAATAGTTTTAGTAGCTTGCATGAGAAACAGCATGTTATTGTTGTAGTTGTTTTGATATAGCTGCTGCTGGTGAGTGGCGGGAGCAGCAATTGTATTAGTGGTACAGTCACTATATGTATTGTCATATAATGTCCTAGATTCAGTGTCATTTGAGGGCATTGGTTTGGGATGGCACTGAGAAATATTCAAAGAAAATTCCAGTGTCCTTCTTTTTCTAAGCAGATGAGAGGAGAGAAGTTCACAGCAGTGTAGGAAATACTGCAAGCACAGATTAACACAGAACACAGAATGAAACATACAGTGATAAACAAATGTATTTTTAAAATTAACTACTACCTCCATATAATGCATTTTTATTACTAGAAAAAGGCAGCCTTTATATAATGGTTTTGTATTATTAACATATGATTTTTTAAAAATCTCTCTCACAGTTCAGTAATAACAAACTGTGTAATATCTATATTTCTCTAGAAGTATTAAGCTTTTCCTGGAAGCCATTCTTCTAAGAGGATTTTCATTATAACTGAAATCTTATTAATAGCATTATTCCATAATTAAAATAAAATAATTTCTCTGGTGTAATAGTATGATGAATTAACACTAGTTATTTTTATAATTTACTTTGAATGAATGTAAGGATATATTTATGCTCCAGTAGATTAACCACATAACTTTTAGCTTGATCTCTTGGATATTTTGTAGTGTCAACATGGATCAGAGAAATCTTTCATTTTTTAAACAAAAATGTAAATTGTTATCTCATAATTGTAATTTCTTTGTCATGGAATATTCAAATGGCACATTATACAAATTGGCCTAAAGCTTATTACCACGGTTGTTTTATTTTGCAAAATAGTATAAAGAGCAATATTTTTTTTAAAAGTTCCAAAAAGATGAAATGAACTCTGACTTTTGACTTTAAAAGTTCTCCTAACATTGTTATGGTGCCGTGCCATGTTAGGGTTAGGGACTGTGTGGTTGCTGCGCGGTCCCTAAGCCTAAAATCAGCACCAGCACAGCACATTTCTGCAGTCTGTACACGGCAATATGATCAGGGTTTACTTTCAATAGAGTACATTCTACGCATGCAGAATGTTCCAATTATTAAATAGCACTTTCATTGTAAAGCATGAGAGCTGGCAGAGCTTAAAAGATCTCTACTGAAAGCTAGCCTGGACAGTACTAGACTAGGTGGTTCATTTGTTTGATTCAATATAACGTAAGTTCATATCTAACAACAGAAACAACAAAAATGTGTGACATTAACTCATTGCTGCAGTTCTAGAAGCAATAACATTGTTAACAGTCTTCTAAAGAGGCTAGTCGTGCAGAAGACATTGTAGCATAAGCTTTCATGGATGCATCTGAAGAAGTAGATCAAGTCTACAAAAGCATATGCTACAACTTCTTTTCTACACTTTGGGAGAAAACAGGCCGCCCTTTCCAAAGGTGGATTGGGGGCACAGCAACTGCACACTGGAGTCCCAATCCACCTTGAAGCCTCCTGAAAAGGGAGGAGCAGAGTACTCCTTTTTCCAGCAGCAAAAAGGCACCTTTTCCCACATTCCGTGGCTAGAAGTGCTTGGCATCTAAACGCTGAGATACTAGAATGCTCGGAAGCTGGCCCATGTGTGGGCAGCTGGGTGGATTGAAGCCAGCTTCTGGGCATCTCAGAGGCACATGTCATCTATACACCACACTCATAAGCCTGCTGAAATCTGTTTTTTAATGCCTGTCTGCTTGACCCTTTGCATATTGATAATCTTGACTAACATTGCTATGGTGTTTATCAGACGAGCTCTTAAAGAGGTACTATTCCAGTGTGACTCCTCTAGCTGCCTCCTGTTGCATGCTGGGATTGGCAGTTTTAAGGAGCTGAACTTCTCTGCCTGAGAATTCTAAATACCCCTCCTTAAAAC
>NC_056526.1:151881686-151930050 GCF_019175285.1 Sceloporus undulatus
CGAAAGGATTCTGAGAATTTAGTCCACAAAGCAGATTTTTTTCTAAGCTCACTAAAGTACAACTGTTTATTATTTACACTCGATTGGTATAACGTATTGTGCTTTTTCTAATCTGTAAATTGACACATGTGTTGGAACATCCAACTCCAATGATAGGATGACTAAGAGCCCTTCTGCTTGATGGAGCCGTTAGTGCAAGAATGAATTTAATGACCAGTTGGAAAGGTAGTGGAATTTTGTAACAGTGTATTTTCATATTCAAGGTTTGCCTTTCCCAAGGCATTTCACACAGCAAGACCATAGCTTTTAATGTAGAATTCAAAGCTTTTCATTTTCAAAAAGTTCTTAATTTAGATCCCTTACACAGGGGAGGCAAACCTTTGAGCTGACGGCCAGGTTGCTGTCCCCCTCAACAACTGGGGCCGAACCCAACTAATAATAATAAAATAATGTAGGACAACATTTTCAAATGTACGGCCATTTTTAAAAATGGAGACAGGGAAAAATTGCTGATTTTTAAAAATGTTTAATATAAATCAGTTTCCTTAGCATGTTTCTTAGGACATTTGGGCCTCAGAAGCGGCTGATACAATATCACCATACCTCACACTATCTAGTGTAAAGCAGAACTTTAAGCATTAAAGCACACGAAAATCCACAGAAAGCACTTTGGAAAATGACACAGTCTCAGCACCTTCAGAGAGAGTCTTCTTCTCTCTTCCTCTCTCCTCCCTCTCCATCCCGCCCTCCTGCTCCTTCCTCCCACCCCTTCCCTCCCCTCATCTTACTACTCCTCTTCCCCGCCCCTCCTTCCTCCTCGTGCGCCATGGCAGCCCTGGAAGGGGAGGCTGGGGAGAGGAGGCGATCCCCGCCTCCCTTCCTCCGCCCTCGTGGCTGCCTGGCCAGCCCCGGAAGGAAGCTAGGAGGAGGAGGCAAACCCCCCTGCCCTCCCTTCCTTCCTCCTCGCGCTTGTCCTGGCAGCCGCGGAAGGGAGGAAGAAGGAGGAGGACCCCCTGTCCCCCTTCCCTGCCCTGCCACGGCTGAGGGCCCTGCGTGAGAAGCTAAGCCACCGCCCCTCGCAAAAGGCCCTCCTTGTTGTCATTGCCGCCGGCAACAGGGACTTTGGATTCTTCACAGAGTGGCCTTTTGGACCATGCACCGCGGCAATTGGCGGCAGGACCGGCTTGGTCCGGTCCCAAGGCCTCGTGGGCCGGATTCCGGCCCGCAGCTGGGGGTTCCGACCCCTGCTTTTAAAAATGTTCAAGGTCAGTTGCACATGCAAATCAGAACTAATTCCATTTTTGATCATATCAGCAACAATAAAGCCCCTAGACAGAACTCTTTGAAGGGGAGAGGTGGTCAGCTACCACAGTTTTTAAATTTGTTCAATATTAAAATGCGCTTGCTTCATAACCTTAGATAGTATGGAGGAATTTCCAAAAAAAAAAATCACATCATACACACCCACCAGCTGTTTTAGGCCTGGGATAGCCTTTATTTAAACAGAAACACCACTGATTAATCTCTGGGTCTTATCCTGGATAAAAAAATAGTCCTTGTCTTGAGACTTAAATAGTTTGGGCCTTCCACAATCTTTAAAATTTTTCGTCACACTCCCTGGATTGACATTTTTTGTATGCTTTTCCTGCAGTTAAAATTTGTTCTGCTTCTGTGCAGAGCTTCTCCAATTAACACCCTAAATCTAACCCAAGTCCTGGAAAAAGTGGTGGACTGTAAATTTTTTTTTACTACAAATCCGGAATCCTCAACAAAATCATTGCCCACAACATAATACATTTCCTTTCCGCTCTGAGCTAGACACTCAGACTTTAACAAAGTCTGAGATTAGGGCGGTCTATACTATCCTATTCCATTTCTGAACCTCTATGCATTCAAGAGCTATTCGTTATGAACTATGTCAATGAACTATATATAGTTTCTTTGGCAGAAAGTAATGATTTTCATAAGGGCTACACAAAAAGTGTTTTTTCCCCCCAAATCACAAGGTGGGGGTTGGCATATAAACCTCTTCAAGAGACCAATGTGCATCCCAAATTATGGTGGTACCTGATTAGATTTCACTGAGTAGATTGCATCAGCATATACATGAGATTTTTATTTTGCAAGACATTCCTGTCAATCCATTCTATCTCTCTTCCTGAAGAGAGGAGAAATTAAAAGTACCATATGGCAGAAATCTTCCTTAAACATAATCCTGAGGAAGTGACTAAGTTGGCAATAGGGTATTATTTAAAAATCATGTAATCCTTTATATAATAATGGTTAAAAAATCCTCTGGGAAACATAAATAGCATTTGTTTGTTTTTGTTTTTTGTTTTGTTTTTTAACTACACGTGCAAAACCTAACGTTATTTATTTATGTTCGCGCTGATAGTTCTCAAGAAAGTTTAGAAAATCTATCAAGAATCTTAGAGTTGGAAGAGGCTGCAAAGATATCCTTCCATCCTGCCTGTAGGAAAAACACAAGTTACAGCAACCTGAAAATCTGTCACCCCCAAGGAATTCTATTCCCTGTCAACACTTCTTACAGTAAACAATTTCATTACTAATGTTTAGGTAGAACTCTTTTTCATGTGTTTTGATTCCAATGTCTGTGGGTGAAACAGAAGCTGTTAAAAGAGTGGCCCCTCCCACCCCCCAGCCTTTTGGGAACCAGGACAAATGAACCATAGGGCCCTCCCAAAGGGGTCACCACCTGGATCCAGCCATGCTGGCCAGAGTCATTAATTAAAATTGACTCCTTTTTTAATCCTGTCCTTAGCTCCAGAGCATGGCCTCCAGCTCACTTTCAGCCGCTTTGGGGGACAATTCATCATCTAAATCCCATGTCCCAAAGCAGCGAGAAGCTGCTTTGTTTTGGTCTGTGCATTTCAGCCTTGTTTTCGTATCTGAATCCAGCAAAAATAGCTCAGTCTATATTCTATATAGACCTTAGGGCGTTCTATACAGCCCTTGGGACGTCCGAGGAAGTCCCATTAAACAAAAGGGGCCTCTACTTAAGACGCCCCTGTGCCTAGTACGGACCTGTCCGTACAAGATGGCGCCGGTCCTTCTACAGGCCGCGCCATCTTTGCGTACTGGACGCACAGCGTCCAGACTGTGCGCCGCTTGTACGTAGCGACCGCCCCTGGACCGCCTCGCTACGTCGCAAACGCGACTTGAAAAAGCTCCATTTTGGAGCTTCTTTTTTTCAGTCCGCGCGGGATTCGGGCCGTCTGAAGGCTCCGACTCCCCCGCGGACCTACTGGCGGCGGCGGCAGACCGCGCAAAGCGGCGGTCTGTAACACCCGCCTTTAGATATTTAATATGGTTTTTTCAGTCTCCTCTCAGTCTTCTTTTTTCAGCTAAAAACATACCCAATTCCTAAGTCATTCTTTATAAGATTCCAAGCCTGAAACACATGTGCAAATAAAGCGCTGCCAGACTTATTGGGATGTGACATTACACTATGCATGACCCCAAAAGTGGCCTAGAGCTGCTCCAAGGCCACCAAGGGAGCCCAGAGCCAGAAAAGGAGCCATTTAAATCCCAGTCCTGAGTTGCAGCTTGGGAACACTGGTGAAGGGCCCGCGCAATCATGCCTGGGCAGCCAGAGCCATTCCTTTCGGCTGTCTGCTTTGTTTCCTTAGTTTCAAGACCTTTAGCCATCTTGTAACTTTTCCTAGACCTAAGAACATCTTCTTTGACTTTGTGGTTCCCTGAACTGGACACAGTTTCCAGGTGTGTTCAAACAAAAGCAGAACACGGTTAACAATATAATTGGCATTGATTGTAAACACTAGCTCCTATTAATACAAGCCTTGAATTCTACTGGTGTTTACTACCTCTTTACCTGAGTCTACTTATTGCAACCATTTATTCTGTTTTCCACTAATAGTGGTACTGTTTTCCTTTTGGGTAAAAATGGAGGCAAGAATGGTATTAATATTTTTGGCCATCTCTCGTTCTCTGTCAGGTTTTTTACCATTTTCTCCTATGCAGTGACTTACCATTTCTTGTTCTCCACGTGCTCCAAACATAGCCGAAAACCACTTTAGCTATGAGATGAACATGAATAAAAAGAAAAACGAGAACAGTGAGCTGGTTGTTGGTCATAACATACTAAAAGTAAGGTCAAATCAAATGAATACAAAATATATATATATATAAAAAAACAAAAACTACATATAATACCACCTCTAATGAGCCAGATGAAAAGTATATGTGTGTGTGGTGAAGAGAGAGAGTAGGTAGGAAGGAAAATGGTTTCAGTGTGGCCCATTACAGATGGGCATAATAGTATGGACTCCAGTCCGTACTAGGGTTAGAAGGTGCGTCAATTCCCGGACGCACCTAACCCTAGTACGGACCGAGTCCGTACAAAAATGGCAGCAACCCGTTCCACACGGGGGCCGCCATCTTTACGTAGCGGAACGTGCTGCAGATATGACAACCGAGAGTGCACCATTGGCGCCTTGTGGCGTCACAGCCGCGACGCATAGAGAAGGTGCCATTTTGGGCGCTTCTTTTTAGCTGCGCTGGGAAGCCTCGCGGTTTAGCCGCTGAGGCTTCTCGGCGCTGCTGTAACGCGCCAGTGATTCATCTCACATTGGAATTTAGTGCATCATCAAATCAGTTTGAGAAGCACTTTAATGCAGCATGAGTATTTCGGCTGAAGATACACTCAGTGTTTTATTTTAGTAAAACGTATTGATAACATCACCGGTTGTTTGAAAACACTTTCGCTATTAAGGTTGTCTGCTAAATAGAATTTTAAACTATATGATATCATTACAATTCCACAAAATACATGAAAAACGTGAGGAAAAAGAATTGAATTATCTTAGGACCATCCTCTCAAGGCGTCTTTGTTACCTCCTCTATTTTGAAATTTTGTATAAAGCCTTCCTTGAAATTAGTGAACCAATGGGAAATACCACCTGATTGTACAGAAAAAAGAAGTGGCTTCATTTACAACTGTTTAAGCATTTTAAGCATCCAGTTCTTTATGTACCCTCTACAGTTGTTTCCCAGATCTTTAAATATTAGGAGCTCAAATGCAATACAGACATGCGTGTATAAAACTCTCTGTAACTGTGAGCCTGTGAACTGGTGGCACAGAAGAAATCATGTCTTCTACAGTTTTTTCAGGGGTGTGGAATACACGATGCAAGATTATTGAATTTCAGTGAAATGTGTGTCTCATTTGACAATTCTAATGGCAATAGCTAAAATAGTCTTGGGGCAAGTACTTGTCTTTGGTGTTGCAGTCCATTGTGACCATTGCCTTTGGTTTTATTAGAAAAAGCCAAAGTGCTCAAGGGTCAAGCTTTCTTATAAATACCTCTTCAAAAATCCAAAAACAAACTCCAAGTCCCTCCAAAATGTTTCAGTCAGACTATCCTTTTTTTTGTTACTTAAATTAAGTACAATCATTGTTTGTGGCTTTCCTGATGGCCTTCTCCATCAATAAAAAAGGCTTGACTTTTTTTATTGATGATGCAGTTTTCACACCACTCCCTTAATAACGACTACAAAATTTCAAAGCAAAGCCTGTAAACAAACCTACTTCTCCTAGGTTCATCAAAAGCTCATTGGTGATAGTCCCTTATCTCTATTCTGGCCCACATATAAAGAGAAGTCCCCCCCCCCTCCTCATTTGGTTAGATCAAGAGAAATGTGCTCCTGACCATAGGAGACCACAATCAAGCTCTTAAAGCTATTTTTACAGTTCCTGCACATCCCCTGAACCACCCTCCTCTGCCTCTGAAAATAAAACAGCCAGAAATAATTACAATGTGCCCTGAATCCACTGGGCTTTTGGTTCCATAATCCTCCATGGGTACCAAAATCTGTGATACTCATCACATTAACATATAACGCATAGCAAAATCAAGGTTTTGCTTTAGAATTTTTTTGGAGGAGGGGGTATTCAGCGATGATGGTTGAATCCATGGATGCTGAATCTGTGAATGGTGTGTGTGTGGGGGGGGGGAGGGGCCTATGGTTCTCAATTCACTTGAAATTGGAGTTACACTTCAATAGAACAAGTGCTTGTTGCTTTAATAGAACCAATATTCAATATTTTTTCTGAAGGAAGCAAAAATGATTCAAACACATACTACTGAACATCATAGAATCATAGATTCATAATATAATATGATAAAGTTTGTATGACTGAACCATCAAAAGCAAAGGTGTCACTATCTTAGGCACCCAGAAAAAAAGTTTTGATTTTTGGAGTATTTTGGATTTCAGAATTCCAGATAAGGGAGACTCAATCTGTGCAAACTTATAAATTCACTCTTTTAAATCAAATGTAACTTTGGTTTTGAATTCTCAAAGGCAGTTCATAGAATCATAGAATCACTAGAGTTGGAAGAGACTGCAAAGGCCATCCAGTCCATCCCCTGCCATGCAGGAACTCTCAATCAAAGCATCCCTGACAGATGGCCATCCAGCCGCTGCTTAAAGACCTCCAAGGAAGGAGACCCACCACCACTCTCCGAGGGAGTGTTCCACTGTCAAACAGCCGTTACTGTCAGAATGTTCCTCCTAATGTAGAAGTGGAATCTCTTTTCCTGTAGCTTGCATCCATTGCTCTGGTCCTAGTCTCTGGAGCAGCAGAAAACAAGCTAGCTCCCTCCTCAATATGACACCCTTCAAGCATTTAACAGGGCTGTCATATCAGCCTTAACCTTCTCTTTTTCCAGGCTAATAATCCCCCGCTCCCTAATTCATTCCTCATAGGACATGGTTTCCCAACCCTTCACCATTTTGTCACCCTCATTTGGACACGCTCCAGTTTCCTAAATGTGCTTTTTGAATTGTGGTGCCCAGAAGTGGAACACAGTATTCCAGGTGGGGCCGACCAACAGAAATACAGTGGCACTATAACTTCCCTTCTTTATCTAGACACTATACTTCTATTGATGCAAGCCTAAATCGCATTGGCCTTGTTAACTGCTGCATCGCACTGTTGACTCATGTTTCAATTTGTGGTCTACCTGACGACTCCCAGATTTCCTTTCACATGTATCTCAGCTACTAACAGTGCAAATTAGTCAGAAAGTATCTTACAAATACGTATGATGATGTATAACATCCACATAAAAAAGGGAATAGCAGCAATTATCCTAATTATAAGTCATGTACACTATTATTTCAACCCCATAAACTACTGGTGTAGCTCATACTAAATTCTACCTCTGTGAAAAACTGCTAGAACTAATTAAATTGGTATCAAACTACCATGTATCTGTGGATTGGGAAGGAATCAACATTTCACCTCAGGGTAGGATTCACCATTAATAGTTTTAGTAGCTTGCATGAGAAACAGCATGTTTATTGTTGTAGTTGTTTTTGATTAGCTGCGCTGTGGTGTGGCGGGAGCAGCAATTGTAATTAGTGGTACAGTCACTATTATTGTCATATATGTCCTAGATTCAGTGTCATTTGAGGGCATTGGTTTTGGGATGGCACTGAGAAATATTCAAAAAAAATTCCAGTGTCCTTCTTTTCTAAGCAGATGAGAGAGAGAAGTCACAGCAGTGTAGGAAATACTGCAAGCACAGATAACACAGAACACAGAATGAAACATACAGTGAAAAACAAATGTATTTTTAAAATTAACTACTACCCTCCATATAAGCATTTTATTACTAGAAAAAAGGCAGCCTTTATATAATGGTTTTGTATTATAACATATGATTTTTTTAAAATCTCTCTCACAGTTCAGTAATACAAACTGTGTAATATCTATATTTCTCTAGAACTATTAAGCTTTTCCTGGAAGCCATTCTTCTAAAGAATTTTCATTATAACTGAAATCTTATTATAGCATTATTCCATAATTAAAATAAAATAATTTCTCTGGTGTAATAGTATGATAATTAACACTATTTATTTTTTATAATTTACTTGAATGAAATGTAAGGAGATATTTATGCTCCAGTAGATTAACCACATAACTTAGCTTGATCTCTGGATATTTTGTAGTGTCACATGGATCAGAGAAATCTTTCATTTTTAAACAAAAATGTAAATGTTATCTCATATTGTAATTTCTTTGTCATGGAATATTCAAATGGCACATTTATACAAATTGGGCCTAAAGCTTATGACCACGGTTGTTTTATTTTGCAAAATAGTATAAAGAGCAATATTTTTTTAAAAGTTCCAAAAAGATGAAATGAACTCTGACTTTTGACTTAAAAGTTCTCCCTAACATTGTTATGGTGCCGTGCCATGGTTAGGGTTAGGGACGTGTGGTTGCCTGTGCGGTCCCTAAGCCTAAAATCAGCACACAGCACAGCACATTCTGCAGTCTGTACACGGCAATATGATCAGGGTTTACTTTCAATAGAGTACATTCTACGCATGCGAATGTTCCAAATTAATAGCAACTTTCATTGTAAAGCAGAGAGCTGGCAGAGCTAAAAGATCTCTACTGAAAGCTAGCCTGGACAGTACTAGACTAGTGGCCAATTGGTTTGATTCAATATAACGTAAGTTCATATCTAACAACAGAAACAACAAAAGTGTAACATTAACTCATTCCTGCAGTTTCTAGAAGCAATAATGTTAACAGTCCTTCTAAAGAGGCTAGTCGTGCAGAAGACATTGTAGCATATAAGCTTTCCATGGATGCATCGAGAAGTAGATCAAGCACAAAGCATATGCTACAACTTCTTGTTCTCACTTTGGGGAAAAACAGGCCGCCCTTTCCAAGGTGGATTGGGGCAACAGCAACTGCACACTGGAGCCCAATCCACCTTGAAGCCTCCGAAAAGGGAGGAGCAGAAGTACTCCTTTTTCCAGCAGCAAAAGGCACCTTTTCCACCATTCCGTGGCTAGAAGTGCTTGGCATCTAAACGCTGACCACTAGAATGCTCGAAGCTGCCCATGTGTGGGCCAGCTGGGTGGATTGAAGCCAGCTTCTGGGCATCTCCAGAGGCACATGTCCATCTATACACCACACTCATAACCGACACTCATAAGCCTGCTGAAATCTGTTTTTTAATGCCTGTCTGCTTGGCCCTTTGCATATTGATAATCTTGACTAACATTGCTATGTCCCTGATGTTTTCTAAGGAATGTCTGTTTCTGGCAATCACATTATTCATCCTCATTATACTGGTAATGTAGGCCCCCCCCCCCCCCCCCCATCAAAAGCTTCCTTTCCTTCCAGATATTTTGTTTCAAATTCCACATTTTACACTGCTGTAAAAGCTAATGTTTCTATTTATACATGGGTGACAAATGGTCAAAACTAATATGTTAGTCTGAAGAAAAAAGTAGGAAAATGTACACTAAACTAGTGCAATTCCAGAACAGGACCCAGGCTGCATCTGCATTGCAGAAATAATACAGTTTGACACTACTTTAACTACTATGGCTCTATGCTATGGAATTCTGGGCTTTATAGTTTGGTGGGGCAGAAGAGACCTCTGACAGACAAGGCTAAATATCTCACAAAACTACAAATCCCAGCATTCAATGGTATTCAGACGTGGCAGTTAAAGTAATGGTAAACTTCTTTATTTCTGCAGTTTCATCAGTGCAAATGGCTGAGAATTTCATTTGGTTCATCTGAATCTTGGTGGAAGAAAGAGAAGGCAGCATTTCATTCTGAGCTACCCATTCCAGGAATCACTGGTTTGAATGGTTTTTGCAGTGCAAGCCATCTGTAAAGGCATGGAAAATAACTTGCTTGGGCATTTATAAAAAAAAAAATTTGGAGCTATGCACTACCTCCTTCCACTGATGCTTTCCTTTTAGTAGGAATGGGCTGTTCTTCATGCCTTTTGTCACAATAGGATGTGGGCTGTGAACCATAAGAGTGGGGGGGGGAATCCATATAGGAGAAACTGAACTGACAGCCATCTATCTGTTGGTGTGCTCTTTTTTTTCTCCAATTCACATCCTAAAATTTAATACATGTTTTATTTTATTTATTAAAATAATTATGTCCCGCACTATATCTAAACATGATATAATTTAAATATAGTTACACAGAAGAACATACTTTATGATCATCTTGACCCATTTAAAACAACTTAAAACAGCAAAGAATAATTTAAACAGACAAAAATCATATTAAACAATTTGACAATTGAAAATATAGTTAATATGTGATAAGTTTGTGTCTAGAGTATGTTTTTCTTTCCCATCCTCAGACATTATTTTGAGAGCCCCCCCTCCCCCCAATTATTATTTTACTGGTGATGGTTTGAAAGCATATGTGATTTTACTGATTCTGCTCATGTTTACTACTGTCATATTCAGTACAATTTGTAATAGTATATTCTTTCCTTACTGATTTACATTTTCAGCTTTCCCTTTTCTTTGCAATCTGTTTTGATATTTAGCATATTTTAATATTTCATTTAATGTTTGTTTAATAGCTGCTGCTTCGTTATCCTGTACTCATATGTCAGGTATAAAACAATGAATAAAAAGATGAATGCTTTCCTAATACTGTGGTTTTGATTTTCTTACATACTGGAAGTATTAGCATTTTATTCTGTTCTTCTTGTCAATCTGTCAGCTATGGCTCTGTTAAAAATTGGGTCAGATGTATCACACTCTGCTATTATAAACAGAAATGTGGCTAGAGCTGTTAGAGGGGAGCCTATCCTCAGATAAGGGCTCTTATGTTGGGAGAAAAATCAAATATAAATTGAGGATTGAGGATGGTCTATACTGGGCTATGAAGTTGTTTGCTTGTAAAAGTTAGCAAAGTGATTAGAAACAAGTATTGTCAACAAGTATTGTCTACTCCTCCTCAAAGAATTTTGCTTGAGCTAAACTATTTATCTGTTTTTATGGCAACTTTTGATTTTTTTTAAAAAAAAATGTGTTGCATTAAGGTGTGGAATCAGTCTAGTATGTGGTCTGCTATGCTCCTAGTTTTACATAGTGGCTTAAAAAATAAACTTTTTTGGGCTACTAGAGATTATGCAGGTTATGAGCATATGTTGGCATTCCAAATATGCCCAGTAAGTGTTGTCTGTCTAGTGAGCATAACATGAGAAAAGCCCAGAAGGAAGAGGGAGAATAGGGGTGGGTAATCACCAGAGTGATAGGAGAAAATCCACAAAAGATGCTCAATCTACAGTATCTGAGGCCCAGTACACATGGACGGTGAAACGCTCTAGTGTGATAAGATCCACTCTAGCCTAGGCGGCTCCTTTTTTGTGCCGTCATAAGGGCTGTGATGCAGTGCTATGATGCCGCTTCTGCTGACAGGCGTCTGTATGCAGCGTACGTTGTGTGGACTGGCGCGCACACCTGTAACATCACAAGGACTGGGTTTGTCTGGATGTCCAGCCCTATCGAGCCCTAATATTGCCGCAACATGCTGTGGGCGGGGCTGGCGCTGCGGGTTGCATGATGCGGGAACCGGGCTCCTACCACCACATGAGAGAAACAAACTTACTTCACAACATTCTTCAACAATAACCTTTAATGGCAAAATAAACTTCCCCACAGGGTTCAAGTGTAACTTCCAAACAACTGAGTCACCAGGGCCAAGCCCTTCGTCAAAGTTCCCAGGCAAGTCTTACTCCAGACTCTGGGAGTCGGAACTCTTGTCCCCCGAAACAGTCTCCTGAGTTCCTCGACATCACCCCCCTGAATGCTTCTCCGGGGTTCCAAATCCGCCTTCTCTCGTTCTCTGGGCTTGGGCCCTACCTCCCAATGGTCTCCCTTTGGGTCCCACCACTCTACCTCCAGACCCTGTGAGCTTTGTGGCTTCCACTGCTCTGCCTCTGTCCAGTCCAATACTCCTTCCTCTCGAGGGTCTCGCATAAGTATTTCCTCGTGAGGTCCCCTTCTCCTGAACCCTGTCTTCCCTTGCAGGGAGACTGGGGTCCCGTCCCGCTTTGGGCTCCTTTGTCCTATTTCTTTCCCTTTCTCGACCACCACTTCTCGCCCAGTTCTTCCGCGTCCTTCCCTGCCTCCCGCGCATCTCTGACCCTCTCCTTTTATTTCCCCAGGAACCACGCCTCCTGCTGCCTCCAGCCCCTCCCCTGGGACTTTCCCCTTTTCCTCTCCCACCTGATTCTCCTTAGCCTTCTCATCTCTCCCACTCTCAGATACCACCTTACTACACATGCCCATCTGTACTGGGTCTTAGAGAAAGAAAATAGAACATTTCAGATGATAAAATGTCATACCCCTCCAAAATTTCACAGATGAAAACCAGGACATACGTGTGGCCAAGCAGCAACAGTGTAGCTAAAATGGCAAAAGTTACTAATGAGGAAGATCCTAGTGAGGTTACAGCAGTTTGTTTTTACCTGAGTCTACTAGGATGGGAAAGGCATCATCCCAACCCATCCCATCCCATTCCTTCCCTCCCACCTAATGAGGTAAGTACAAACTACAAGGGGGTATCATAAAGTAATAATTATCACCCAGAAGTTATTATGGTATATCCCCCATGGATTTTGTTATCTGTGGAGGATCTTGGAACCAAACCCCAGCGTATAACAAGAGCCCACTGTATTTACTTAGCTATCCTTAAAAGCAGAGCTAACCTTGAAAGTAGAGCTCTTGTCCTGGTTACAAAGGAAATAACTGTATTGTTAAATTTGGCTGCATTCCTTTTCACACATTTGCACACATAGGGCTAGGGGAATATGGATACGTACATATTCCCAGTCCCCAAATGTGATGTTCATGGCAGATTCTTGGCTCTGTTACTAAATTAGATTGGCAGCATGCCTTTTCACATATCTGCACACATAGGGGTAGGAGAATATGGATATGAACACATTTGCTGTCCTCAAATGTTGTAATGTACATTACAGATTTTCTGGGTTTTAACTATTAAGTGTTATACAAGTGTATATAGACCTCTGTAGTGTTTAGATGAATGTAAGAGCTACTCTAATTAGAAATGCTGATAAGGCTAGGTTTCTGATCATAAGAAGTTTGTGACTGTTCAGTTGATTGTGGTTATAGAGTGCTATACAGACCTTCATGTATGACCATTTGGGAAGCTTCCAGGTAGGTGACAGAGTTCAGCAGTAGTATCTGAATATATGCCCATCTTCCTTTGTTTTGTTTGCTTTCAAGTTGTTTTAATATCTGGCAACTCTAAGGTGAAGCTATCATAGGTTTTCTTGGCAAGTTTCCTCAGAGGGGGTTTGCCATTGCAGTCCTCTGAGGCTGAGAGAGTGTGATTTGCCCAAGGACACCCAGTAGGTTTCCATAGCCGAGCTGGGATGCAAACTCTGGTCTCCCAGTGTCCTGGTCCAATGCTCATACCACTAAACCATTCTGGCCCTATACAGTAACTATGCTCCTACCCCATTCCCATTTCTTTTTTACAGAAAAAGTCATATTAACAGTATACTGATTTTCAGATAACCCTGTATAAGGAGAGTGGGAATATCACCATCCCCTCCCAAATGCTGTTATACTTAAGGAAAGATAATTAAGAAATTTCCTGCTACAAGAAAATCACTGTGGCAAAGAATTAAGCAGTTTGCAAAGGTGAGCTGGATATCAGTGTAAAATTGCTTCCATTACCAGATTATAATGCCAGACTGCCTTCATCTGCCACTACTATATGATTTTCTCTGTCCCTGCACTGCTATATTGTAACTCTATCTGTTGATTTTTTCTGCTTTCACTTTTACCATTTCTGAAAACATGAATCCACACTATTAATTTCTGCAGTTATGGGGCTTTGTTTCAAGGCAGAGAACAGCACCTTTCCCCCCACAACTCTTACAAGGTTCTATGGCAGGTTACATATATGTTTAATAATAAGATTTTATATGGATTACTTAATTTTTTGTATATAGCATCAATCTGATGAAAGCCACTCTTCCAGCAGCATTGCTAGCATTGATCTTTTTCAAATGAAAGGCACCCCCTGTTCCTCTTCATGTCTGAAAAGAGCTTACTGCCTGGTGGTAAGAACTAAGGAAAATGTGGGCAGGGAGACTGGCAAAGGAGTATGATGGGGGAAGCCAGGATAAGTCCCTTCCATATTAAAAACAAACACACATGAAAATCAACCAATGTCATAGTTGATACCTGAACATCACAGAAACAATGGGAACCTCCTAATAAAATGGTCAAACAGTAGTCTGGAAAGGAATTAAATGGAATGACAAGTGTGTGTGTGTGCGTGTGTGTGTGTGTGTGTGTGTTTGCATCTATATATGAATCCAATATGAAAAACAACTCTAAAGAGACATGTCATGAAATAGCCCATTTGACTCATTCCTTCTTATTCTACTTTCAGTTCCACTAATTTCAATTGATCTTCTCTAAGTTTGATGGAGCATAGATCCAGCAGAGTACAACTCCCTTTGTTTTCTTTATTTGAACCAGATTAGAAAAAATAAATCCTGTTTCATATTACTTAGCTCAACTTAAAACATTTCAATAGAATGTTTCTTGAATTCCATCCTATGTAATTAGAAGCCTATGAAATACTGGCCAATATTAACCACATAGTTTATTGCCATATAAAAATTACTAAGATTCTGCAATTGCTCACATTGTGCACTTTTGGTGCCAAACGTTTCACATTAACTCTGGTGCACACTCCATTTCTTGAACAACTCATATAATTGGATACAGTTGGGGAATTCCATTTTTCACATACAGACACTATAAATATTTGTAAAATGTGTTTGGTAGTTTTGATTAATTGCTTTATTTTAAATGGAATGTGTTCTTTTATGGGTTGTTTCTAATTATATTGTGGCCTGCAAGTCTGTATGGAAGACATGACTGAATTGATATTGAGTGTTTTGTTTCATCTGAATTCAACACACACATTCCAAGGTAATTTTAGATGGATCTAGTTTTGATCCAAATCAGCAGAGAAGGCCCAATTTAGTGTGACATTGAATATGCAATAAAGCCTACTGTGAGATGCTTCATGTGAACCAGCTTCTTTTATAAATGAGGTTACTATGTTGAGGCATGCATTTCTTAGATCGCTAGGTTGGTGTAGCACAGACAGGCACCCTGTGGATGAGCTATCATAGTAAGACCCTTTTAATATGCAAAGAATACTCAAGAAGTGAGAGGAACACTGGTCCTACCTAAGTACATAACTTCAGTGTATTGTAGACAGTAACTCCATATGATTATAGTAGAAAGCAACTCAATATTTAGATGTTCATGTCTAAATATACAAAAAGCCTAGAAAAATAGTGCCTGGATATAAGAATTAGAGCCTGACATACACAACCCATCCTTTTACCTTGCATTGCCTGAATGGCAAATGTTTGGTGAGGGGAGGAGTCATTTATGTCTCTGGAAGAAGAGAGAAATAATTGCTTGCTAATGCTTCTTGGCACAATTAGCACAGACTTTGGATGGTTGCCTGTTTTAGGGGCCAGGTAGGTTCTCCTTTAGCTGTCACTGAGGGAGAAATATCTTGTCTATCTTGTACTGTTTCACCACTGTACTATGGAGAAAATTGGCTTTGAGTAGTGCTTGAAAATGAAGTATGAATACAATTTAAGTAGGTTGTAATAAAAATCATGTATTTATTTAAAGCAATTGTAATAGTTAGTATTTGGTCATTTTCAGCATGTTAATGCAGGAAAGTGAAAACTTGATCAATAACTGGTGAGCCCCTACAGCCATTTTTTTTTTTTTTTTTTTTTTTGGTGAAAAGGAGTTTTCCAGACGTCCCCATAGAGTCTCTTTCTTCACTGCAAAATTAATGCAGTTTGACATCACTTTAACTGTCATGGTATAAATCTCTTCTGTTTATAAGGAATGACAGGTACTCCCAACTAATTCCTGGTTCTACGTTTGTATGTTCTTTCTCAGGAAGCTCTCTGTCTCTCTCTCTGTTCAGTACTCTTATATATTGAACTTACAGACAGTACTCTTACATACATCATGTATCCCTCAAGGGAGACAAAATCAAATGGATCATTACAGATAGCATTTTTTAAAGTTGTGCTAATTTTTTGACTACTCATTCCCCTCAAGTGTTTCTGGGTTCTGTTGCCATCTTTCATTTCTCCCCACTATAGTCTCAAGTCATGTCCTCTATGGAATCTCACCTTGTCCTTGACTATGGCGGGTTACAGACTGGCAAAAAGGGATGTACTCATGACGTCATGAAGGTAGAGCCTTCAGACGGGCTTTACCTGAATGCCGTCATGAACACGCCCCCCGCACGCCCCAAGCGGGAAGAAGCGGCATTAAAAAGGTGCTGCTTTTTTCCGCTTCTTTTCTGTTTGATACGTACCTGCGCAGCTCCGTCTGTAAGCTGCTGCACCGATACGTCAGAATTGCTACGCCGCAAATATAAGTTGCCGGTTTAAAAGCTCCATGTCAGCTGCGTCGCATAATGGGTCGGGTTCCCGGGACATGCGTGGTTTGCAGTCAAGCTTTAATTGCAACGTCCGCTGCCATGCAGCTGTGGAAGCTGAGGCACAGCTGCGGCGCATTTTAAGCCTTGTAACCCTAACCCTAGAGCCACTTGTGCGCATGCGTTGGTAGAACTGCGGGAAGTTGTAAGTTTTGCCGGTGGATGTTTTGGTTGTAGAAAGTGAAAAGGGAAAGTTTGGGATTTAAAGTGACCCCCTACACACATTCCTGCGCCATTTTCACCTGGGAAAGGGCACAGTTCGGCTGCTCCTGGCACAGCTGTGTGGCGGCTCCCCTTTGCCACCAGGCAGGATGGCTCAGCCATCCACCAGCACCCCAAAAAAAGGCAGGGGGATATCTTGGTCTCATACTGAGACGGCTGACATTATAGCTATATGGTCCCAGCCAAACATTTTGCAGAAACTGGAGCAGTCCTACCTGAATGCTGACACATATCGAGAAGGGGAAGAAGCTATGAGAGCTGCTGCACCGGTACACCAGAATTGCTACGCCGCTAATTTAAGTTGCCCATTTAAAAGCTCCGTCGCATAGTGAGTTGGGGTCTTGGAACATGCACAGTTTGCAGTCAGGCTTTAATTGCAACATCCGCTGCCATGCAGCTGTGGAAGCTGAGGCACAGCTGTGGTGCATTTTAAGCCTCGTAACCCTAACCCTAACTCTAACCCTAGAGCAACATGTACGCATGCGCTGCTTGGAAAGTTTGGACTTTAAAGTGCACCCCTACACACATTCCTCTGCCATTTTCACCTAACAATAAAAAACGCTAAAACTGTAAATATTGACATATGTACAAAGGAGGTGAGGGGAGATGGCAGGGGGACAGCGGTGGCAGCAGAGACAGCTGTGGCTGCGCATTGCAGATTCAGCAGGAGCACGGGGACCAAAGGAGAGGAGGCATCCATGATGCTGGTGACATTGGCAACGTGCAAGTGGACAAGGATGCCAACACCAACTGATCACCAGCTGGCAGGAGACCACCATTGTTTTTGGGCAGAGTGGGGGGGAAAGTTTAAAGGGGCTTGGGCACTTTAAATGCGCACATAGGCTTTCTGCCGCCGCTGCTTTAGCGCTGCGCAGCTGCGCATCCACCAGCCGGCAAAAGAAAAAAAAAAGCTGCGGTTTGGGCCGCCCGTGCGGAAGCTGCTTCTCTTTTTGCAGCGTCCTCCGAGGCAGCGGTTTGGAAACTCCGGGTCCGAAACGGACCAAGGTGAGGCGTCTTCACTGCCCCCCATGTGGAAGCTCCAACACCTGAAGCACGCCCCCGGGGCGGGCCGTCTGGAGGATCCGCATTCAGCAGAATACACCTCCAAGACGTCCTCCCCTGCCCGTCTGTAACCCGCCTATGTACTTGTGTGCTCTTATGTGTTAGCTCTTCCATTTGGTGTACTTTGGGAAAGTATATAAAGTTGCAAATGGAACCACAGTTTAACTGGTTATATATATATATATATATATCCCCCAAATCCTGTTGATCCTGGTGTCCTCTTGGCTCCTCCTTCAATGAATCTATTACTTTGACTTGGAAGGGCAACTAAGAAGGAAATAGAAAAGACTCTCAAATTTAAAGTTATATAATTGAATACAGAGTCAGGATAATCCATGCCAAAGTGTTTTCAGATTAATATATATGGTTGTGAAAGCCAAGGAGTGAAGAGAACTGATAGGAAGAGAATAAAATCATTTCAAATGTGATGCTGGAGGAGAGTTCTGTGGAGGCCATGGCTTGCCAAAGTGGCCAATAAATGACTCCTAGAGCAAACCAAGCCTGCTAGAAGCCGAAAACCACTAGAAGCCAAAATGTCCAAGCTGAAGTTTTCATAGGACTCTTTCATACTGCAAAAAGTGTAACAGTGAACAGTGACCAAATTATCAATGGGGAATTTAACTAGCTCAAGGTCACGAGAGGAGGCCTGTTACCACACCTCAGGGATCGCCCCTTCGATCTTTATACCAGGAACTAGAAATCCAGAAATGAGGCAGAGGCTCTAAGTACAATCAATGTCTCTTTTATTGGAAACAAGGATTCAAACATACAGGCACATACGCTCACACATTCATACAAGACTCAGGAAATAACGTAGTAAATGTAGAATAGATATTAGGCTTGCTAATGGAAAACTCACCTTATGTAGAAGTTCTATCTTCCAATTTGTGTGTGTGGGTTTGCAGGTCTGGTTAAGCAGACAAGTCAGAGAGAAAAACTGACTTTAAAACTGACATAGATAGCTGTGCTGCCAGCAGCAGAGAGAGGCTACCAGCAGCTAGAGGTACCAGCAGTGAGAGGCTGGCCCCAGTGAGTGGCGGACTGGCCCCAGTGAATGGCTAGCCACAGCCCTAAATTCAGGAGACCTTTTTAAGGGTTTAACAGGGTCTCTAGACAAAGGGTAATCAAAGGAAACTGTTTGAAGTGTATTTCACATCCTAACCAAATGTTTTGATCTAACCCAAATGTTTCTGCCAGAGTAGGGACCTGAATGGCTACAAATGCCATTCCTTTGATTCAAATGGTTCCCCCTCAATCACAAAGAGAGACACTTCCTTAAGACATTTGATAGCATCTTTCCTGATAGCACTTAGCAGCTCCTTGCATAATCTCATCCAAGCTGGGAAAGGAAATTCGTTTACATATCAAAAACTCATGGCTTCCATTGTTTCAGTGGGAAATCCCATGCTAGGGCCATTTGGCTACTCAGGTCAAGATGCACTTTTTATATCAAGATGCAGGCCAGGGATTATAATTTAGATATATTAAAAAGGTGTAGATCAATACTTATCATTTCATAGATCAATGCCTATCAAAAGTTACAGGAGCATAGCAGGATGCTCCCATCACTATTGTGCAATTGCTTAAAGATTATCAGATGACATCAGATGACATCACCATAATTTGCCAGACACTTAGATGCAAGTGGTTGAATTCGACACACTTGTAGCATTTCATCCTATAAACTGGGCATTGCCTAAGCTGGACACTGCTTTGCTTTATAGTATGCACTTTTGCTAATGTATCCCCCTCTTTCTTTCTTCTATACTGAATGGATGGGCTCCATTTTCTTTCTTTTCCAGTTTCTAATATTGTCTGTGGATAATTCGCCTGTCCTGCAAAACCCCATGAAATTTTCTAAAGTCAAGTCAGTTTACCACAAAAATCTGTCTCTTATTCAGTGTCTGGATTTCACACACTGATTCTTTATCAATGAATTTCTGATGTCTTCAAAACTGCAACTGTCAGCAAACATCTCTGAACTGCTCTCTGAATTCATCAATGTTTCCCCCTATATTTCTTATTGAGTGGTAAGGTGGGGGGGGGGTTACATCTTTCCACTCTTTTGTTCTTTCTGGAACTGCACAGGGCATCAAAACACTCTATTATTATAGCCATCATACACTGCACATGTACAATATTTGCACACATGTCTTACTTATTTCTTTTTAACTTTCTCCAGTTTCCACAGCTTCCTCTCTATCTTCTGTAATTATGTCATCATATTAAAACTCTTTTAGGTGTCAGGAAAAAGCCACATGGGATATATAGTCACAAGAAATATAATGTGTATATGAATGTATTTGAAAGTAACATGACACAGCAAAAGTTATTGAATTGTCACACAGGTGTTGTAAGTAATGTAATTAGAAGGTCCTGAAAGCCAAGGACATATGAGGCAATGACAAAGTGAAAAGGTGCAAATTGATATCACCTGAGAGTCATTGAGTGGACAGCAATGTATGATGCAATGTGAGGGCTAGATTGAGCCAAGTATGGTATGTCAATCATAAAGTATATACACGCCCAGGAGGTGGCAACTGTATAATGAATAGAGAGACAAATGTCTATATAAGCAATAATGTATGACAATATTTTTTGTGGGTATTGAGGAGTATAGTAGTGTGGATTTTGTGAGTAGTGAATTGTTTTGTGCATAGTGTATATAGTAGAATAAAAGTAGATCTTTTATATAAGAAGACTACTGTGTTGACTGGTGTCTTGAGAGCTGAACAAGAACCAGCAGACTGCAGAGAAGATTGGAAGACATCTTCAGCCAATTCTCAGAGCTACTGGTCAAACTGGTTGTTCTTCCGCTGACCAGGGTGGTGAGAGTGAAAGCCAGGAGAAGAGCTGCAACTCCCATCATCCCTAACATCTCCGTCCCTTTTCTAAGTTCTGAGTTGTAGGCTATATATATTTTCATGCTTTCCCATTTCTTCTCTCCTCCTTACAATTTGTTGTTGTCTTTCTGTAGAGGATTCAGTCACAACTGCCATCCTGATTCCTATTTCTGGGATTACATTCCACATGTTCAGCTACTTTCTAAAACAAATAGTTGACATTTTATTTTTGTCCCCCTTCACTCTTTATTTAACACAGTATCTGTGGTCTCTATCTCTTTTTTTCAGAAGTACTCCAAGCTACTTCTGGTTCCTCAAAAGAAACAATCCTTGGAGCGCTTTCATATTGATACAACTGGTAACCTCTTGAAGAAATGCTTTGCCTACTGTAATAACTCTCAAAGAGTAAAGGCTTCCTTGTGATCAACAATCTCCTCATGGGGAGGACTGCTTAAATGCTTGTAGCTGAAACCTGCATGGGCTTTGAGAATTTAGGCTTATAAACCTCAATTATGTGGCCAAAGAACTGCCAGAAGCAATCTTTTATATAAGCTTTATCCATTACCATTGTCTTCTGGATGCCCAGCTTTAGTACATTTGCACCCTTATGTTCCTTGAACTTGGACAGTCCCATGACTTTAGGTTTGTTTTTTTTTAATGCAATACTTGCTGTTTGGTTGTATTCTGGTGGCACAGAGTTGGAGTATTTTTAGACTTCTGTTGTTTGGGTGTGCCTATTCTCTGGCTTAAGCTGCCTGAAATCTGATTTTAGAATTTACCTTGGCCAGTTTATTACATGTGTAAGTGTCATTAGTAGTTGTGTACCAAGGGCAGGGAAGGGGCAGTGGTCTGCCTCAGGTTCTGGCAATAAAGGGATGCATTGTCCCCCAGGACAAGTAGGAGCAGGAAGGAAGGAAGCTGGACTTGGTTGGTTGTGTAGGCATCATTTGCTGGTTCTGGAACTCCTCTCTACAACAGTGGTTGCAACTACAGCAATGGCTGCTGCAGAATCAATGCAACAATGAAGAAGAGGAAGAGAAGGAAATACATGACTCCCTTGACATAGGAGATTATCAGACAAGGGTCATCCCGTTCCTGTCCTGTCATATTCCCATCCTTCCTGCACAATTGTGGGAAGGATTTTCAGTGGGATTCACACTTATCCCATCCGGGAAGCATGCATAAATGGCGATCATGCAACAGGCTTTCAGTTGAAGTTGTACAGATCCCATAATTATGCCACCATTAACCTGTCATTAAAGCAACATTGGCCAGCAATGGAAGTTAATAGAAGTTCACGTTAATGCAATGCCCTTTTAATGATAGGTTAATGGAAGAATTGGTGCTGCAGTTTGAAAGCCTTTCATGCCATCACTGTCATGGATGGGTTAAGGATGGGATAAGAATGGAAGAGTGATCCTGTCCCTATCCTGTACCTGTGTGAAAATCTCCATTATCATCAGCATTACCTGGCTTTCCTCATGCCTGAAACCTGATGTATATTCACCCAATTTCTGGCTGCCATGAATCCCAAAGAATACAGTGGACCCTTGTTATACTCTGGGGTTTGTTTCCAAGATCCCCTGTGGATAACAAAATCCGTGGATGCTCAAGTCCCATTAAATATAATGACATAGCAAAATGGTGTCCCTTATAAAAAATGGAAAATCAAGGTTTGATATTTGAAATTTATACTTTTTTTAAACATTTTCAAACTATGGATGCTTGAATCCATGTATAAAATATCAGTGTATAAGAAGGGCCAACTGTACAAGAAGATATGGCTCCTTGCAATGGCAACAACGTTCAGTAGATTGTTGCTGCTGCCAGAAAAAAGCATGATGAGAACTCTAGCACCCCAAACTATCTTTTGCCCACCTGCCTGGTCAGCCACTCTCTCAAAGGAGGTAAACTCTCCTCATAGTCCCTCTCCTTCATCTGTCTGCAAAGTTCACACCTGGTCTTCAACAGCTGCTGGAGCTCTCAGCCCAGCCGTCAGCTGAAAGATGCACTCATTTCTTAATGATGTAAGGATCCTCAAAGATGTATCCTCAAAGATGTAAGGATGGCAGGCGGGCTCATCCACCCAGCCACGTTGCCATGGGGAGGCTGCGCCTTGCTGCTGCTGTGTGTACACTTCAGAGTGCCCCAGCACGCCTTGCTGGGCGTCCAAGGCTGGCTGAGCCGGTTGGGAGGGGCCGGAAGGAGCTTTGGTGGGGAGAGGCCTCTCTATGGTTGCTCCTTCCTGTCCTCCAGGCTGCTGATTGGTGCAGCCTGGAGGGGGAGGAGCTGCACCAATCAGCAGCTCCTGGCCCCTCCCCCTTGCTAGGCCTTTCTAAGGCCGCGCTGCCCGATGTTCAGACCATTTTGTTCGGCTCCCCACCCTCCCTCCCTCGGGTTGGTGTTGCTTGTCACAAATTTGGGCAGAGCATAGGCCATGATCTGGGGTGAGTGGTCTCCAGGGCTGCAGAGCACTGGAGCAGGAGTCCTTGTGGACACGGGTATGCTGAGGGCATACGTTGTGGCCATTGCGGGGGCCATAACATTTGGCATTGCCCGGTGACTAGGGGCTATCGAGAAATACATCCAGATGGCTGGTTATGGCATACCATGGCCCCTAGGTCATCTTGATGTTTATCCGAGGGCGGCCGTTGCTGTCATCGAACAACTGGGATGTTGTCCGATTGTCCAGATCATGACCTTATGCTATGGGCCAACCCTATACAATTGCTGTGGTTGTTACTGTTGCCATTTTAATAAAGTTGTGGCCTTTCCTCCAAGACAAGTTTCTGTGGTTTATTTCAATGGCACCCCTCCTAGGCAGCTCATTTCCTCTTGTTGGAATAATGTAAACCAGGGGTGTGTATCATGCAGCCCTTCCAATGGGGTTGCATTCACAAATGTTGGTATAATGAGTATTTTATGTTCATGATGATTAATACTGAATATATTTAGAGGAGGGGTGTCAAAAATAGTCCATTCAGGGTATCAAATACACTAGGTAAACCACTGATCATTAGATATGTTATTAAAACATCTTAATGCTCAAAGGTGTAAGGATGGCAATGTATGAGCAAGTGCTTTCATTTAGAGATGGTACCTAAAATCAACTGATGTTTTTGCTTGCCAAATACTGAGATTTGAAGGAGGCACTTAAAATCTTCCAATCATTTCTTGTGGCTATTCAGAATGAATAAAAGAACTGAATGGCTGTTTGGTATCTTTCTTTTTAGCAGTCCCTTGTGAAAACATCAGTAATCCAAAATGTGATATGTAGAGACCTCTAGGGACTGAAAATTGAATTGCAGGCCACAATATGCAGATCAGAGTCAATGAAGCATAATAATGAAATCATTCTGTGGCCTTAAAAGCAAACAATATAGAGACCAAGGTAACATTCAGACTGCTAAATCTATGGGGTTAAAATAATGTTCCTTAATGTCTAATGCTCATAGGCTTCTCCATCTAAATGTGGTTAATGAAGGCAAAAATGTAGTTTATATTTACACTGCAGAAACAAAATAATTATACCAACAGATACCTTACTCAGATAAAACGCCTAACACAAACTAATAGCAGTTTAGCAGAGGATGTGTTATAATGATCAAAGTGCTTTGATCAGAACTCCAAATAAATGCAGTTTATTTCTTCATTCACTGGAGTGTTTATATTTTTATAGCATGTTTGAATTTCATCCCCAATGATGCCTGGATGGGTCTTGTGTTGCCAGTGTGTCTTTAACAGTGTGAGTGATAACACAATGAATCACCTTATTCAGTGTGAAATAAAACCTTTTTTAAAAACCCTGAAATATTGGATATTCTGTATTAATAACATTGTGCAGAGTATTACTCCACTTTTTTACTGGTTACCAATTTCTGATTATCCAGTTATGAGAGGAAAGCTAGAAAACAATGAAACTTCCAATCATCTTCACACCATCATTAAGGTAGTATGCAACAGTGGTCTTCATGCTGTATTATAGAGGAATTGTATTATAGAGGAATTGTGTAACACCATAAATTGAGTACTTACAAGCTTATGCATACTTTAAGTAATTCAGAACAGTACAAGACAAGCAACCAAGAGCCTGTTATACAACCATATAGCTATGTAATAACTAACATTCTTGCTTACCACTACTTTAGTATGAGAAGGCATATAATGGGCAATGAGATGTGAAGGATTTTGTATGCAGTGAGAAAAATTCCTGTACATATGGGCTGACAGAAGTGGACTTCGCTACCTTACGTCCCTATAACAGCTTTTCCAGCCCCAAAATCAAATGACCATCATAAATGGTAAAGGTTATGTCAGGAGTGGGAAGAGGGATCCTAACAAATTCAGCAGAAGTGTCTTCTCTGAGCACAGCTGTACTTGGGGAAAGTGTCTGTTCAAGGAAGGAATCCCTCCATTTTACAATGTACAACAAGCCAAGCCATTCAACAAGATGTCTTGACTCTTTTTTTAGCATGGGAGGGAAGCTGGAAGGGTAAGAAAGTTTGCTTTGGCCTCAGTCTAGTTCCAATAAACTGACATTTAACTGCCCTTGAAACAGCAAATTAATTATCATGGTACTCCTTTGTTGAAAGTATGTGATTCTGGATGTGTCATCACCACTTATGAGACCGCCTTTGCTCATAAATGCCTATAACATACCAAGATTTTTTTAACAACAGCTAACAGGATTGTGAAAGGAGGGACTAATTCTCATTACCCTTGAGATAATTTCTTGGGGGTGCTTTTCTTGTGTGTTTTTGGATGGTAGGGGTTGTAGTTGAGGTCTCTTCCAACTCCACAATTCTGCCACTCCTGCTTCTCAGTACTCTAGTCTACCAGCTTCCTCAGCTTCTCATCCTGTACCCATTTACCTACTGTGTACAAAGTTGCTTATCCTGCAACCAGTTACCTGTTCCACATAGAGGCTAATTGTGTATCCAGTTATGCATATCTATTAAGCTCTCTCATGAAGAACAAAATTCACAAATTCAATATAAATGCTATGGTCAACTAGTCCAATAATTTTTGTTGAATGTCCTTGATGAAGGGTTGCTTTCATACAGGCTGAAATATGTAGGGCTTTTAAAAAGAATAAACAGATGCCAGTTGATCGTCTAGCAGCACATGGAGCTTATCCGTTTTCTATTTTCTGTTTATGTATACTTGTTCTGTACTTTTTCTGTTATAAAGCCACTTGCCTAATGTCTTTCTAGTGAGTATATCCTTCCACAAATTTGTGTGGGACACTGGAGGATGACTAACATCAGAATGATTATTGTTAAATTCAAAGTATGGAGACCAAGTACCAAATTTATTATCAATTTTTTAATTATTTTTAAAAAACTTTTAGTTGTATTGTTAGCTTTTTCATATGTACAATATGATACGTGTACACCACTGTTCTAATGAAAATCCTTTAAGATATTTCTAAACTGATTCAATTTCTAATCTTTTTTACTTTTTTCAGAGACTACATGAGATTTTACTTTTTTCAGAGACTACATGAGATCAGAATTTCACTATAACTAGATACATTCATCCCCTTCACACCCTCAGTAGCAAATGCTCTTCAAATTAGGACTCTGGAGACCAGGGTTCAATTCCTAGCTTGGACATGAAACCTACTGGGTGACCCTGGGTAAGTCACATCTTCACAGCCTCAGAGGAAGGTAATGACAAAATTTCTCTGAACAAATCTTGTCAAGAAAACCCCATGATAGGTTCACCTTAGGGTCACCATAAGTCAGAAATGACTTTAGAACACACAACACCTCCCACCCCCCCACACACACCATAGTGAGATACCATTTGTGAATATGAAGTCAAAGGCTTTCATGGCCGACAGCCATAGTTTTTGTGGGTTTTTCGGGCTATGTGGCCATGTTCTAGTAGAGTTTTTTTCCCCTCACATTTTTCCAGCATCTGTGGTTGATATCTTCAGAGAATTCTGGCATGGAAGTGAGTGGGGTATATCTACACTATGTGACCTATGGTTGGAAGGAAGTGATTTACATGTTAATTTATGTGTTGGTCCGTGTTGAATGGAAAGGTCTAAGAGTGTCCATTTAATTAATGATCCATTGTCTGCTGGGAAAACCACAGGCCCTGGGTGGTTTTCATTTGTCCTTAATGGGTCTTGATTTTGATGTTTTTTTAGGACTGGTAGCCAAACCTTGTTTACTTTAACGGTTTCTTCTTTCCTGATGAAGTTGTCCAGGTGTTTGTGGATTTCAGTGGCTTCCCTATGCATTCTGATTCAATAGTTGTCAGCATGGTCCAGAATTTCAGTGTTTTCAAATAGCATTTTGTGCCCATGATGGTTTACAACGTGTTCTGCTGCTGATGATTTTTCTGGCTGGCCCAGTCAGCGGTGTGTCACATGTTTTTCGATTCATGTTTGAACACTGCATTTGGTGGTCTCCATGTAAACTTGACAGCTGCGGCAAACTTCTGCAGCCGGGAAAGGGTCTCTCCTGTGCTGAGCTCAGCATTTGCTGGATTTTCTTGGTTGGTTTGTAGATTATTTGGACGTTTTGTTTTATCACCAGTTTCCCTACTCTGTCTGTGACTCCTTTGATGTATGACAAAAATACCATCCCCTTGAGTAGTATTTCGTCTTCATGCCTCTGGGTTTTTCTGGGTCTGGAAGATCTTCTGATGTCTGAGCTGGAGTAACCATTCGCCTGTAGACCACCTAGGTTATTCCAGCTCAGACATCAGAAAATCACACAACGTATATATACCCCACTCACTTCCATGCCAGAATTCTTTGAAGATGCCAACCACAGTTGCTGACAAAATATCAGGAAAAAACTCTTAAAGAACATGGCTGCTTAGCCCAACCCCCCCCCCCCCAAAAAAAACTACATCTGTGAATGGTTTTTTAACATTGTTCAGGATGAACAGCCGATACATATTTAAATGGAACTTTTGTCTACACTGAGGCACAAACATTATTTTCTATTTATTTATATTTTTCCCCAAACTTGTTTAAGCCCTATGAAAATTTCAAATGATTTGCCAAGTGAAATGGAATATAGCTTAGAAGTAAGATTTTTTTTTATTTTCTTCAAAATTCAATATAAGTTCTTCAAAGCCTCACAGAGGAATCTTGCATTTGAGTCTTGATAACAGGGAGGCAAATTCCAAACCATGGTGCTTTGAGGGGAGACAAACATCTATTATCTCTACTTACTTGTTACTTAGTTTAACTGAAAATCATGCTTCTTGTGGGATATGACCTACTTCTCCCCATGGAGACTATGATCTCAATAACAGCTCTTCAGGAGACAATTACAATATGTGACACAGTATTTTGGGGGTTGAACAGTGTGATGCACTCAGTTTTGCACTGTCAAGAGTACTCTACTACAAGTTTTACACATTTTCAAATTTGTGCAAAATGGCCCATGAAAATAATTTCTATTCTTCTGAAATTCTTTTAAAAAATACATGTTTAATTGAATAATTTGGAATCTGGTCAATTTTTTAATAAAAGAAATGCACCAATGATGTCATTAATTCATTACATATGAATGTTGCACCAGCTATTTATCTGAAATCTGCACCATTCCATTTAAATAAATGCCAGCTATTACAATTTATTGAGTTTTAACTATTATATAGTTTAGTTCTGGTACTTTAAACCAGCAAATCTACATTTCAAGTCATTGTCATGATAATAGGGATACTTCAGGGGGTTTAGCTGTTCTAAGACTGCTATCAGAGGTATGAGATAGTCTAACTCCCTTTCCTATATTAAGTCATAACCTAAATCCTCATAGTAGAAATTGTGTTAAACGCTTAAGCATGATGCACAACATCCCTTTCCAAATTCTAAGCATTAGCTACTCAGGATACTGTTACCCATATTAATACCAAATCCCTGTAATATCTTGCTAAGCTGTTAGCCTCAGTAATATCCTGACTCAGTACTACTTTAGGCTATGAAAACTGAGTTTTCCATGCTTCATTTCTATTGAAGTTTCTCTTTCTGCTTAATTTCACAATTTGGGAAATGATAATACCATATATGAAAATACAGTTAATGTAATACAGCTAATGTATTAATGTTTATCCATGTTTACTCAAAAGTAAATCCAGTTCTTAAATGGAATGCACTTGGTGTGTTACAGAAACAGAGGCTGTGCATTCTAATATACAGATAAGTTCTGAGACATGTAAAAGACATGGGAAGTCTATTCCATTGATCAACATTTCTAAGATGTGGGCACATAACATGCTATTCTGTTAAATCCAAAATTGGCTGCAAATGACATTTCCTCTACAAAATAAATTGTCATTGAGCATAGCCAAATTATGTTTTAGAGACACACAAAGGGAATGAGAACACCAGCATCTGTACTAACACCTTTAATAAATAAATTTGGTGTTATCCAATATGCCCACAAGAAAAGTTTTGTAGCATGAGTTGGGATTTAAATTTTATAGATTTAGTGGGTAAGGAAGCCATAACCATGGCCCTTTAGTTAGGAATTATCCTGACTATTTTACATCAGCTTCTTAGTTACCTTTGAGTAATTATGTAACTTCTCCTGGCCCAACTTCACCACCCACCTTAAAAGCTAATAAATGGATTGGCTGAAGGAGGTCCATTCAGCTTCGGATTAGGGGACAAAGAGGATGACACTTCAACTCTTTCCTACCAGTGACAAAGATTGGTGATCTTGTTACTGCTCGTGACAGCCTCACTTGCTGACAGGACTGGGGTGGAAACATCATCATCATCATCATCATCATCATCATCATCATCAAACTTTATTTATAAAGTGTGGTAAATTTACACAGCACTGTACAGAATAATCAGATCAATTATAATAATTGATTGTCTTGTCACAGAAAAGTGGGATATAAATTAAAAAATATTTATTTATTTATTAAATAAAAACCTGCAGGAGGCATACATTCTAGAAACAATAATTACAAATTAATACAATTTAAATTGAAACAATACTATAAAACAACATAGGTTAAAATGACAAAGGAACTGAGATTTATGTAATGGCAGAGAATGCTTCCCTAAACAAAATTGTCTTCAACTCAGCTTTGAAGCTGGTCAGAGAGATGATGGAATGAACATGTGCAGGAAGGAGTTTCCAGAAATAGGGGGCGGCCAGTGAGAAAATACTGAAGCAAAAAGCCTCAATTAGAGTCCCTCTTGCTGTGCACACACATTGAAGAAGCCTCAAAGTTTTACCCTTGACTTACCCACTGGTCATGACAAAATCCATCATTTTGGATTATAGTTGAGTATATACAGTTTTTCTAAAAGCAGAGGAGATTCTGAGACGTGCTGCAAAAGCATATTTGAATAAGAACACATGTTACAAATGAAGATACCCCCATTTGGAAAGAAAAAATTCTCAAAACATTTATCTCACCCAGCAGGTCCTCTGACAGTGCAATCCTGAGTGTGATCAGTGAGGAATGAAACTGCAGATGTACTGTCTCATATCAAGCCCTGCTGATTTGCTGGTGTACGCACTACACAAAGTGAAAGGTGTACAGTATGGGTTTGAGAAAAAATTACTTAGTATGGACTACAGAACTTGACTAATAATACAAACAATGCCTCATGCTAATTGAGGTCCTCCCTGTTCATAGGAGGAAACTTCCACCTTCCCCAGAACCACTCTGTCTAGCTGATAAATTTGTAGTCAGAACTATTCTGCCCACTCATAAATATCTTTTTTTAGAATGTATCCATAAGAACCAATTATAGCCCATTCTGCTTCATAAAGACCTTAGCACATTAACAGATGTCTAGCCTTTTGGTGTTCTATAAGCGGCATGGACTGTAATTTTCTGTTGTCATTTCTCATTATCATCTACTGTCATCAGTGGTTTTACAATGGTGTTATTGTTGGATGAACAGTTTTAGTGAAATAATGTAGTCTTCAATGTTTCTTTTAAAGCAGCAAGTACATGGTATAAGTCTTCTAAATAAAACAGAATTCCCTACATGTAAATACTAGAAAAATAATAACACAGATAAATACCTATCATCAATTAATAGTGATAAATGCCTACCATTATATAGTTGAATTAGCCCATTATTAAAACTGATTACAATCCAGAGGGTTTTGTTTTGTTTTGTTCTGTTTGTTTGTTTGTTTGTTTATTTATTTATTTATTTATGCTACCATTCAATTACTAGGACCTTTTCAAGGTGTAAATATAATGTGCAAATAAAATTATAGAATCATCCTTGGAGAAGATTGTTTTAATTTTCCAATGGGCTCAAGAGACCATTCCGGTTTATATGCTTATTTCTATATTTGAAAAATTGTTCACAGAGCATGAATTTTTACCCATACAACACTGTGTAGAGAGGTAGAACGGTATAAATCAAGGTACCACATCAGGCTTTGAAATGATCAAACAGTGTGATCTGGATGTGCAGACTTTTTGAAGTATATCAACTGGTGTTGTTCATTTGGCCCAGTTGTTTCTCACATAGGGAATAACACAGTTTTTGAAGAAGGAATGTGAGTATTTCATAATCTAGTTGAAGAAAATGTGAAATAGCCTCAGGGACTAAACTGCAAGGGATTTTGCTACATAAAGGTAAAATGAACAAAAATAAAATACCATGCTGGTAATACAGGCTACTACAAAAACAACAGTGTTTTTGTTACCAGCACTCTGCATGCTTCTTGCTGACTACATTGCATTTATTATATATAACTTGCTCCACTGAAATAATAATTAAAAAGTTTCAACCAGAAGCAGGGTGTCTGTGTGGGATGTCGCTCTCATATAAACCTGACTTCCATAAATATTAAAAATAATTCAATGCATTCTTCTGCTAAGGATAGGCATCCATGTTTCAATGAACTCAACAAATATATAGTCTAAAACCAGTAACTTTAGCCAACCAGGGATACTTCCAAATGAGCTTTTATAATGCAATTCTCTACCTTGTTTATAGAATTTCACAAGTGGTTCAGATAACATCTTCCCCTGGTAAAAAATAAAAGCTCCCTTTAGTAATCAACACCCACTGCTTCTTTCTGTTCTTTCCTACATAATGTTAATTAAAGAGAACACTGGAATTGGCACACAATGTCTTTTTACTGATGGCAGTAGGGGCTACCTTGATCTGCAAAGAATAATACTGGTACAAGCAAAGAGAAAGCAAAATGCATCCAGGTGCCATCTGGAAAGGAAAAAAAGCTTTTTAACTTCTTAGGTTCAGAGGTCATCTTGAAATTTCTTACAGACATTTTGCAGTTTTGAATAAACATCCTGCAATTTAGTAATTGTTGCTATTGCTGCATGTATGTTCCTCTCACAATTTGCTTTCAACAGTGCAACTTCAGAACTATGCTATTTTTATTTATTTAATTAATTTACTGCCTTTCTCCTGGAGTGGGACCTAATATGCATGACAACAACATCAGAACCTAAAAACCTGACACTAACATTTAGAACATATTATTAAAACCATGACTATAACAAGTATAAAATCATTAAAGCGTTAAAGCATATTAATAAATACCACACACTTACACACAACAAGAAGCAATCATTTATTAAAAGCCTTCAATAAAAGCATCTCTGCCTACTGGCAAAAAGAGAGTAAAGAGGGGGCTTAGCATGAAGGAAATTTCCACATGGTAGGAATAGTAAATGAGAAGTCTTTCTCCTGTGTCCTCACTAAATGTGTCATTGAAGATGATAGGATCCAGAGAGAACCTTCCCTTATAGATCTTAAGACTGTGGCAGGTTTGTATAGGGAGATATGATCTTTCAGATAGTCAGAACTATTTTTCAGATAGTTGTTTTCTTTCTAAACCAGTGTAATGGAATTGTGTGTCCCTTAAAATGTTGGCATAATGGAATTTCCACCATTTTTCACTGTTAACAATGTTAGATAGAGCTGCTGGGAGTTGCAGCTCAACAATATCTGGAGAAATACACAATTTCCACCTTTTTTCTAAAGCAGGAGTGGAGATCCTGTGGTCCTTGGGATGCTGTTATACTACAGTTCCTATTGCCTTTGACTATTTGCTATGGTGGCTGGGATTGATGGATGATAGAGCCCAACAAAATCTGAAGGGATGCAAGTTCCCTACTGACTTCTAAAACTTGCCATACTTTCACTTTTCTGCCAAACCACACTTTGTTGTTGTTGTTGTTTTCATCCTCATGGGTTATTAAATGTTCAGATCACTCTTTAGGAAGTGTCCTAGACCTGAAGTTCACAATAGGCAATGTAGCTACAAATGATTGTCTAAGCAGCATATCTTCTCAGGGGGTTTTCTTTTGTTTTTAGAAAACAGAATAATGAATATAGGAGGGTTTTGATGGTAAAATTACTTTTAGCAAGCAGTACCAACTTTAGTATGTTTTAAGCTATCTTTTTATTACTATAGTGGTACTGAGCAACAGAATTAAAAACTTCAATTTTCTTAATAACATGCTCACAGGTGGCACATCTAAAAGTTTCGCAAGGATCCAGGACTGTACAATATTCTGTTGCATGGTGTGATTTCTACTTTAGCTGACTGTAAATGGGAAAGGATACCACTGAACAGTACTTTGTAGCCACATGAAATTGATTATATTTTTCCTACTGAATACACTGAGAATATTCAGACTTTAGGGGTAAAAAGAACTACAGGCAAGTATTTTATAGGAAATTATCCCTTACTGAACACCTCACGTTAATTCTATGCTCATCCTGCAATTTGGCCTTGTGCAGTGACAATAAATATTCACAGTGCATCTAAAGTTTGCTGTCTGTACAAAATGCTGGTAATGACAGCTACTGCAGTGATACACAGCAGTCTATCTTCAGTATAAAATTTGGAAAGCAGATAATCACTTGGTAAGGAATCTCTTTTACTGATGAATATGGTGCTCAGTTTGGCCACCCACTGGGGTATTATTTGATGCTATATTGTTATCACAGAAGTAGTGCTATTTTCAAGTGGAGTGTTGCAGTCCTTGTCATATCTATGACATATGACAATGTCTCACATTGCCCCTTACAGTAAATATATTTTTTTCAGTCTTATACATGGAAAAAGATGAGATGTGACCAGAGTCAGGAGACATTCAGTGCAGCTGGAAATAAATAACCAAGACCAGGCTCCTCACATGAGACATCACCCTGCATTCCAGGAAATACAGTGGACCTTTAGTATCCACTGGGGTTTGGCTCCAGTACATATATACAAACACACACATGGTGTCAAAATCTGTGGATGCTTAAGTTCCCTTAAGTACAATGGCATAGTAAAATAGTGACCCTTATATAAAATGGCAAAATCAAGCTTTACGTTATGGAATTTAGATATTTTTTTAATATCTTCAAGTTGTGTATGCTTGAATCCATGGATAAAAAAGCCATGGATATGGAAAGACAACTGTACTGTAGAAATTACACAGGTCCACATGAATGAAGAAATTTAATCTCCAACCTCAAGAGAAGCAGCCATGTGATAAGGGATGGAATCATCTCAGAGTGAGGCATGGGGGAACTCATGTTCATGCCATCACCTAGGTCAAAAACACACTGCAGAAATAATCCAATCTGAGACTCCTTTAACTGCCCTGACCCAGTGCTAGAAAACCCTGGGAACTGTAGTTTATTGTGGCACCCGAACTCTCTGACAGAGACAGCTAACAGTATTATTTCTGCAGTGTGTTTTGGACCTTAAGGCAGGATACAGATCGCCCAAAAAGTTTGGTCTGCCGCCACCCTGGTTTGCTGCATGAGGGAGCCGCAGCGGACAAACCGCACGGCTCTCTCGCGCAGCAAAAAGAACCTGCACAAAGCGAGTTCTTTCTGCGGCGCCGTTATGACACCGCAGTGGGATGCCTGGGCAGACAGGAACAGAAGGCAAGGTAACAGGAGATCAGGGAAGCTCTGACGTCAGGATACTCCAGGCTATCCCCAGAGGATCCTATCTTGTGAAGACAGGCTCCAGTTTAAAAAGGAAAAGGAAAGCCCGAGACACTTAGAAGTCAATGCACCAGCAAAGGGAGGTACTGCACTGAGATCTGAAATGGAGATCTGTGAGTCTGAAGGATGGGAATACCAAAATCTTCACAAAGGATGGGAGTTAGGGAGAAGCTTCTTTGGCTATGCTAGGCAGAAGATCAAGGAAGCTATAGGCCAAATGGTCATTGATGGTGGTGAATTGTTTATAGGTGTTGATGGAAAATATAAAGTTGATCCATTATGCTTGAGCTATCTTGGCTGCTAACCAGTAAATACTGATATCTTCTAGCTCTGAGTTTGTGAATTGTACAGTGTGCTTAATACTATTCTGACTTCATTAAACTCATATCTTTTATGTTAAAGCAGAACTATTTATGGTGCTGATATAGATGTAGTTTCCCAAAAGATAGTGCATTTTTGTCATTAATATTCACTATATATACAAATGAGAGAATCTGTACTATCATCATACAGAATTTCAATCTATGTATGTAGACAATTTATATGTGACAGTGCAAGACACTTTCATTAATTTCAGACAGTCCTGATCAATTAATTAGTGATTCCATCATACTACTATAAGCACAATCAGTTAAGTACTAGCTGGTCAAGAAAATATGTGCTATCTCTTAAAGGAAAAGAGATGTAAAATACAAGATTGCTATGATAACAATCAATAATCCTACTCTTGAAATCTATGGATTTTACCCTCTGACCAAAGATTATCTTCAATTTATTGTTAACATGAATCAGAGGGCAGAAAAATCTGAGCCTTAGAATATTATTTTTATTTTTCAATGAAGTTGTAAAAAGGAGGAAATTTAATTTTCATCCCAGACATATTCCTTAAGGCAATGCATTATCTGGTGTTGGTGGAGAACTTAGCCATGGAGTAAACATGTATGATTCATTTTTATTTTTATTTTTATTTATTTTGGAAGACAACAAGCAGAACTGTATATTAGGAATGGTTAGCCAACATGATGTGGTGGTTTGAGAGTTGGACTATGATTCAGGAGACCATAGTTTGACACACACACACCCTTCCTGCACACACACACTGCCATTGAAACCTACTGGGTGTCTTGGGGCAAATCACGTTCCCTCAGACTCAAATGAATGCAAAGACAAATCCCCTTTTAATAAAGCTTGTCAACAAAACCAGAATTTTGTGCAAAACTACACACATCTGATCAGAAAACAAAAAAAATCATAAGAAAAGTTGCAACCTCACTCAGCAGCGAAAACCTTTGAAATCATTTGTTTTTGCATGAGAAAATGAAAGAAATAAAGCTACCTGACTCACTGGGGCTGGCCTGCTTGCTGCTGGGGGGGGGTCTCTCCTGGGTTCCTGGGCCCGGCCTAACTCCCAGCCGTTTTGCTAGGTCCAGCTGGGCCTGCCATTGGCCCACGGAGAGGAAGAGGAGGGCCTTCCACTCTCCAGCACTGGGAGACTACATCTCCCAGCATGTTCTGGGGGGGAAGCAACCGCTGATTGGCTGTCCTGCATCCTGGGTGCAGCCGATTGGTCAGGGGCTGGGGTTCTCCCTCTCCCGGCTCCTGATTAGGTGTTAGGCCTATAAAAGGCCACATGGCATCCTGCCTGGGTGCCATTCTTAGCTCGGCTCTCTCCCTCCTTTCCCCCTTGGTTCAGGGTGCCATGTTGTCACAGCTTTTTTGGAGCAGCTTAGGTCCTGGATCTGGTGGGCATGTTTTCCAGGGCTGCGTAGCACTGGATCGGGTCCTTCCGGATTGGGGAGTGCTGAGGGCATGCAGTGTGGCCATTGCGAGGGCGACATTGATTCAGCATCTCCCGGTGACTAGGGAGAACATACAATCGACCAGTTGCATGTCTTCGGTAGGGCATTGTCTGTTGCTACTATGTCATCCCGAAGCTTGGCCGTGACCAAGCAATTCGGTTCGACCATCCAGAGGTTGATCTATGACAGATCCAGACCTCATGCTTTGGGCCAACCTTACACCTGTTGCTGTTTGGTTTAATAAAGTTATAGCCTTTCCTCCAGCTTTGTGTCTTGTTCTTCCTTGGCAACTTCCTTCCAAAGCAAGCAAATATTTACATTCATGATTTAGAAACATGCATGTTTGAACCCCTTTTTGCACTTCAATTGTGGTGATTATTTCATGTCTGCAGTACTAATGGTTGTCTTTGGTTGGTCTAAAGTGTTGCCACTGTTCCAACACTGTTCCACTGTCTTGGTTGCTGCAATGCTCTTTCCTACCATTCTAGAATTTATTGTCTTTTAAAGAACTGTGAAGAACTAGGTTATGATTATATGTGAATATATCTTGTAACAATGATCAGGGTTGATCACATATTTTTCTAACCCTCCTGCAGAAATAGCTGCATGTTGTTTTCTAACCGAAAGAGAAAGAGTGGTGTGTGTGTGGGGGGGGGGGGGGGGGGGTTAAAAAAAGAAAAATAAGCAGGACCAAAGAAGAAGCAAAAGTGACAGAAAGATTGAGAGAAATGAGAAGATACTTCTTCTTCCAAGTTTCGGGGAAAGGTGGATAAGATTTTGTTTGTTTAACATATAGCTGGGTCACAGTTCGTTCACAAAGCCTCAAAAGTGAGTTACAGAACTGAAGAGATGGTATGCCCTTATTTTTCTCAATTGTAGCATATAATTGACAAGGTAGCCCTTTGGAACAGTGGCAAAACACAAGCTCACAATCTTGCATAACTAAAATCTTACACAAAAACGTTTGCAAAATACAGCAATCTTGCACAGACAAAAATAGTTTTAATGTACTAGACTGTACTAATAGATATATGGTTTTAATGTACAAGATTGTAGTTTTCTGTGCAAGGTTTTTATTGTGCAAGGTTTTTGTTTTGTTTTGAAAGAGTGCCCCTTTTTTGTGTGGAAGACAGCAACTTTGCACAAAACCCACATATCACTGTCTGGGAACTTGCTGGCTGCTCATGACATTGTGTCTCAGTTTGCTAACTTCCAGTGATATTCTGTGAATCAGAGTCAACACCCTTTTCTCATCTTTGCAGTCCTGGAATTAAATTCAATTTACTCTTCTGGATTTCCCTTTTTATAAGTGATATTTTACTATTGTATTAGACAGATGGAAGTGCAGAGCAATCCTTTAGTCTCTTACTAGTGTCAAACACAAACTCTCACTCATTACAATTGTAATTTTTGTCAAATTACTTTTCTGCTGGCACATTGCTTTTGTTTTACCTTGAACCTTTGGTTTATTTCTACTTTTAACAATAAAGAAATCCCTAGGACAATTACATATGTTCTGTGTTGCAGTTTGTTCCATCTTTGATCTCTTGACTCAGCCTTCAGTCATATCATAATTGAAACTCTGCCTTACACTAGTCTTAGGTTTGCACTATCTGCCATTGTGATAATGTTGTTATTTGACTAAGAAAGATTCATAACTGAATTGTGTCTGTATAATAGATAAAAATGACAGCTTTCTAAAAAGGAACTGCAACTGATAAAAGGTTAAAGCAAGGCCTTCTTTGAGAAAAGTTCACAGGTATGATACATTTCTGCACCCAGGAAAACTATTTTTAAAACAAACAAACAAACAAACAAACAGATCCATGTCTCCTTCTGCTTTGCACTCTGAGACCCTCCACTTCCCCCTCCCTTTTATAAAACCAGAATTTCTAATTTCAAAAGGAAGCAATTTTTGTATGTTTCTAGTTATATTATAATTGTTTTAAATTGTAAGCCACTGAGTCCCAATTTTGGAGACAAGGCAGGGAATTGATGATGATCATGATCATGATGATCATGATGATGACGATCATGATGATGATATCCACCACTACCACTATCTCTTTCACAGTGTCTGGATAGGGCACTAGAAGGGCATCAGAGATTGGGTCTCTTCCTCTGAAATCAGACCATAAGCAACAACTCATAGAATCATAGACCTGGAAGAGACCGCAAGGGCCATCCAGTCAAAACACCTGCCTTTCAGGAAATCTAAACCAATGCATCCCTGACAGATGGCCATCCAGCCTCTGTTTAAAGATCTCTAAGGAAGGAGATTCCACTACACTCGGAGGGAGTTTGTCCCACTGTCGAACTCGTTATGGCTCCAAACACATTTTCCCAAGGAGCATAATCAGACTAATAGTTCTTAAAGTGTAAACCATTAAAGAGTTGGGAATCTAGAGACTGGTATTAAGAAATTCCTAAGAGACAATGGCTGTTGCTTATAGAGACACAAACTGTGAGATTATTTTAGATGCATACTATAGGAGGGGCACATACTACTGATTTTTTATTTATTTTCTAATATTTCAATCTAATATCTTCACTAACTGAAGGTCTCATTTATTGGTGTTATCTGAAATGTTATTTCAGATCATTTATCTTATCTTACAGTCATTAGCTATTAATCCAGGAACTCCTGTACAGATAGATAGTCCAATAGTTGATTTATTCCTTAAGGCTCTGTTCTGCTTTCCAGCCATTTAATGATTTATTCTACGTCAGTCTCCCAATCTTTGCTAAATGCACCAATGTGCAGAGCTGATGTTTTTAGATGCATTACATCACTCTGTGCAAATCCAAAACTTTATGCTGATATCAGGCATTGTCTTGCATAATCTATTTGGCTACTGTATTTTTATTCTCTAGCTTTTTGATAACTCAGAAATCATGACTTAAATATTTACCATTTTCTAAAAAAGAAACCAGGGTAAGAAAAAGAGATTATGCATGCAGAATGTGGTGTTGGGAGTCTGAAGATAACAAATGATATATCAAGAGCAGCCTAATGTGGTTTTACTGGAGTAGAAACAGTGGTAATAAATCACCTGCCAATGTTGATAATAAAATACTGCATTGGCCTACATCAGCCACAAGAGAAAGGTTAAATGTTATTCCTCACAATAACCATGTGGTCTTCATAAGTGACATCTTCAATATTAAATTCTATCATTTTCCTCACAAAAAGTATTTGATCTTTCTAGTTAATGGAATAGTCTTTATAAAACCTTGCATTTGCAACCCTCTAATAGCCTTGAAATACTTTTGTGTGTTTTATGGCTATCGTACCACAGAAAAATAGCTGTTCATTTTTCTAAAAGAACAACTTGTTATGTGGAGGGCAAAAAAGATAACCTCAGAAAGCATCTCTCATGATCAGTATTAACCTTTTATTTGTTTTAGGCTGGCTGAAAACTTGTCTGAGTAATCTAGAGCTCACAATGACTGCTAAAACTATCTGTTAAGACCTGGAGTAGAAATTAAACCATTGCCATTGTAAGATTCCTAATTGATAACCAGAAAATTTTATTGGAGTGGGGTTATAGCAGGGAATTTAGATTGACTTTGTAACTGACATTTTAAAAATCATTCAGACACAAGCAGAATTTCAATTAAACAACTTATTTTCTAGATTTAGTGCATGACATAATAATGCTTCTCTTATTTATCAATCATGACTTCTAGTGAAACCTTTAAGCAAAATTATATTCCTAACAGAAAGAATATAAAGAAGACCGAGAAAACTTAGAGATGATACATGCAGTACAAAAATGCATGCTAATGGAAACATGAGGAAAAGTTATGCTAAGTAGATTGTTATGTAAATGAGTTAATAATGAATTCACTAAAAACTTACTTAGCATATCAAAAACTGTCAACACATTTGACAATGATGCACTAATTGGTCAGCTAGGAGCCTACCTTTGAGATAAAAGGAAGCCAAATTGCTTTTGTATTGTATTGTTTTTGTAAGTGGGTTTCCTATTCAGTTGCAACTGCTGGGTAGGTTTTATATATGAACCCAGTGTTAAGAAATATTGTTTAATATATTGTTTGCATAATATGGCATAATATAAAAAACGGTTGCCCGCTAGCCGGGCAGACCGTTTTGCCACTAGAGATGGCAAAAACTACAAGGTTCAGTATGCACTGGGGCTTGCCCCAGCTCCCTATTGGTGCACGGGGCGGAAGGGGAGGTCCTTCCTCCTCGCGGCGCTCTGGGAGTCGGGCTCAGTGGTGCGGAGCTTCCAGTCCTCCAGGGCAGCCCATTGGTTGGGCTGCCTTGGAGGAGGAGTTCCGCAGCACATGTTGTGGGGGGCGAGGCTTAGGCCTATATAAGGCCGTGCTGCAGGCCCCGTCCCCCAGTCAGCGCTTGGCTTCGCACGGTGCGGAGCCAACCTAGGAAGGGAGGAAGACAGGAGCAGCTTCCCCCGCCCACCCACCGCTGTTTTGTGGGTTTTTTGTCACAACTTGGGGCGGCAGCATAGGCCAGGATCTGCACGGTGTGGTACCAGGGCTATGGAGCTCTGGTTGGGAGTCAATAGGTACCCGGGGGCGAATAGGGCAGGCGTATGGCCATTTCGGGGGCCATAACACGGGAGCGCTTCCCGGTGACTAGGGGCTTAGTGAATATGTGAACACATGGCATGTTTTGCGGTCAAGTTGTGTTCCTTAGCCCCTAGGTCATCCCAAGCTCCTGGCGGGTGCCAGGTTTCTGGATAATCAGTTGTTAGATTTCGCAGATCCTGACCTCATGCTTGGTGCCAACCCTTACCAATTGCTTGCTAATAAAGTTGTGGCCTTTCCTCCAAACTTGTTATGTGTGGTTATTTGCAGCAGCATCTGAGGCAAGAACCTGTGGAAGAGGGAAGAGAATGGAATGTTGGAGTGAATGTGGATTGGTGAAATGTTTAAGGAACTCATAAGTCTGGTAAATGACAGATGGACATGGATAGTTAGAAAGCTGGACAGTATTAGTTGATAAGGGGGTCAAGAAACCCCCCACCCCACCCATTCTTGGTATTGGTAGAAGTCTTCACATTGGGTGGTTGAAGAAGTAAAAGCTCCACATTTTGCCACAGTGGTGGGATTTCCTGAGAGGAACCCCCACAGTTGGTGGCAAGAGAGGGATTTCTAGAAACAGTCACATTCAGTGTGATAAGGGTCGGAAAACCACAGATTTGGTGACAGCTGTGGAATTGCATGTGGGTAGTGTTGGAAGTAAAGAGGCATCAACACTTATTTTTTCATTATTAGAGGTAGAGGGAAAATCTGAAGTTCATGCCTGCTTTCACCTCTGTTTCTTGACCTATGTGTAACAAACCTTTTCTGCTTTATGCCTAGAGAGGCCCAGTGGCATCACTAGGGGGAAGAGCCCTGGTGGCACAGTGGTTAAATGCCTGTATTGCAGCCACTCACTCACAAACCATAAGGTTGTGAGTTCAATACCAGCAAAAGGTCTCAAGCTCGACTTAGGCTTGCATCCTTCCAAGGTTGCTAAAATGAGTACCCAGATTGTTGGGAGCAATTAGCTTACACTTTGTAAACCTCTTAGGGAGTGCTTAAGTACACTGATAAGTGGTATAGAAATGTATTTCTTATTGCTATTGCAGGGGGTGGACTGCACCAGGTGACACCCCAGAAGAAACTGGATGGACACTCATCCCTCTGCGAGGTAAGGAAGGCCAAGCACACCTGTCCTGGCTTTGCTGTGGTAGCAGAGGCAGGAGGAGATCTCTGCTTCCATGGAAGAGGAGAGGCCTGATTGTACTTCTCATGGCTTTATTGTGGTAGTGGAGGCCTCCTTGTGAGGAGAATCAGAGGGCCCCCGGTAGCATCCCTCCTACACCCGGTCACATAAGGGGATGTCACTGAAGAGGTCACTTGCCCCTTCCTTAAAAAAACAAGTTAGTGTTAGTGTTTTGCAACCCTTTGTCCCAGAAGGAATAATTCATGAGGCTTCTTAGCCTCAGGATGGTTCAGACACATGCACATTAGAGTCAGCATTAGGGAATCTTTTACTAAAGTATAGATATCTTTCTTTTTTTCTACTTTTCTATCTCTCATGGATTTCTTACAAGAAACACGAGATTTACTTTTCAACCTTAAAAGAGCATTGTGCATAATTCTATTCAGTTTTGTACCAGAAGCTCATGTTGCTCCGGGGCACACTGCAGTCTGCTTGATATAAATACCAATATTCCTTGTAAGGAGAACCCCACAGATCTCCCCACACACATGTAAGGCAAATGTCATTATGGGAATGAATAAATAAAGTCAGAAAAAGAGAAAAAATACTGGATCCCAAAGGCAGACCACTTTCTCAGATAAATCAGATAGGAGTGGATCCACTTCAAAGGAGAAACTTGAGCTCCATTTCTTATCTAGCAGGATTTAACAATCTACAGTATCCAGAGCTGTGGAAGACTCAACATTCCTCTACATTATCCTTCATATATAGTGAGCAAAATGACCTCCAACTAAAATCTAGCTTGCCCCTGACTGAAATGTAGACTAGATAATCAACATGATTGAGTACAAAGTAGAATTGCTTTGAAGACAGGTTAACTGTTTAAATAGGTCTGCTCTTATGACAATCGCAGAAAATAATTTAAAAAGCACTTGATTTAAAACAGAGTATAATATCCTCAGAAAAGGAGGCATTAATAATTACTGTGGATCATGTCTACTTTCTTCTAACTATTCTTAACCAGCCATGGTGGAGAAAAAGCTTTAAAACCACTGAAACTGAAGTCAGAAGAGTTTCTTCTCAAAGAAACAACTTCAAACGCCACCATATTACCTGACACATTTCTGAGAAATTTATTAAGATAAATAAGGCACTATGAGGAGTTCGAAACCTTGAGGCAGCCTTTGCTTCCAGAACATCCAACTTACTAAAATTTATCTGGGAATTGAAATGTTCTGATATGACCTCCAGACAACCAACATTTGAGCTTTTTTTTTTTTAATGTCTAGGTCCAGAGACATTATTTATCCTCTATGGAAACTATCACTGTAAAAAGTAATATTTGAGTTCAGGATTCAAAGGACCTATGCCATGTTACATGCAGATATGTGAAGTGAATTCTAGGCAACCACCTTTATTTCCTAAGCAAAAAGCAGCTCAAGGAGGGTGATAGTGCAGCAGAGGAGCAGCAGGAAGCATCTAACCATTTCCCCAGTTACCACTTTTCTACTGCAAATTGATCTTTAACTTTCCTCCTTCCCTCCCACTGGGTTCCAAATATGGAAAGAGAGAAATGGGGATTTGAAGCAGAAAAGCATCAGACAAGGTCCCCCTGTAAAAGAAGAGGGAGCCAAGATAGTGGGACTTAACTCCTTGAGGATTATACTTGCAATAAAGGTAAAACCTTTCCCGTTGGGACTGCATTTGGAAGGTTTGTACCTACAGAGCACCTAAATGTTTTTCTAGATACAATAGATCACAGGCTTCTTGAGAAATTCAATGCTCTTTGCCTAAGAAAGGGGCAGGTAGCTTCATGTTGGACAAAAACAGCAAGGGAAGTTACTTTTTATGTTACTAATTAAGTTTGAAATTTTGAAATTTTATTTCCTGAATTTTACAACTCTTTGTATCCCAGAGCCCACGTGAACAAAGGGAGGAGTGGATTCTGCCCGCATTGATCTTCCTCCAGACTGGCTTAACTTAGAACAACAAAAACAACATCTTGAAAAATGTAGGCCTCTGACTTTAACATTGTCATTCCCCACCCCTCTTCTTCTGTATGATTTTTAACACTTTTGACTTATATATAGAAGTAGTGAAGTTTTGAAAGCTTCCATGATGTATTTTGTGTATTTTTGGTTGGCCCAGTACAAGTACCACTGTTCTGTGAGTACTGATCCCAGATACTCCTCAGACACCTCAATTTAATATTATTATTTTATTTATTGAATTTATATCCCGCCTTTCTCCAACATGGGATGCAAGGTGGATTACAACAGGTTTAAACAGGCTACAACTGAAAACCTGATGATAAAAAGTTACAAAAAATAAAAATAAAAAATGCATTAGCTGTCATATTAAAACACCAAGAATTTAAAGCAGTATAAAATCATTTAAAATAGATGAGTGAATAAAAGTGCAGAACCCACCCACCCCAATTCTTCTATACAGCAGATTAATCGCCAAATCCCTGTTTACCAGCTAGTGGAAGGAAGGCAGAAAAGAGGGCAACTTAGCCTCCCATGGGATGTTCCGCATCCAGGGAGCAACCACTGAAAGGCACATTCCTGTGTCCACACCATACAGGCACGTGATGATGGTGGGATTAAGAGAAAGCCCTCCTTTGAAGATCCTAAAACTTGGGTGGACACATATGCGAAGATATCCATTCTCCAGTAGTAGGAATTTCCATAGAATAAGCTTTAACATCAGCACTTCTTAATGTCACTTTTCTTATTATGACTCTATTTCCTTGAAATGTGTTTAAAAAGCTGATAAGCATGCTTAAAATCAGGTTGTGCTTTTTCTTTACTTAAACAACAGATGATGAGTTGCAATCATAATTTGAGAGAGATTTGTAGTTTTGTGTCTGAATCCTTTTGCCTCAAAATATCATCCCTAAAAATTCCCATCAGTTTTGACATAAATTAGCAACATAATTTGTATTCCAGAGATCAACATAATTTGTCAGATATGAACAGAGAATGAATTATCTTCCTGTCTCTGGCGGTGGTCCCTCTAAGGTAAAGCTAAAGCATATGAAAGTGTCAGTAGCTTCAAAATGAAACTGATTGTACTATAAAGGCTCTGTGACTAAAGTCTCCAATGTGTCAATCACTCTTGCTACCTTTTTTTAATTAAGTCTTTTTCCCCCCAACAGCTTTTACATGTTTGACATTTTGTCAAATTTTACAAAGTGATCTCAGTTGTCTCTTGAGCATGTTTGTTTGAAGAAAAGGAGTATTCCCCATGGTCCATATGAAAGACGGATCTCAGGAACTGGTTTCTTCTTCATATGCCTGAAGATATCCTGCTTTATCTCATCATAGAACTGAAAATTACATCTTTATATGAAAAGTGAGAGGGATGGACAATTGCTAGAGTGTAAGGGGGCTGTATTAACCCTCAGGTCACCCCCCCCCCCCACACACACACACACCAAAAAAAATAATAATGACATTCTGCCCTCAAAATTCTCCTGAACATTTTCTGGGGACAAGGCACATAACAGGCCTTTTAAACACACACACACTATGAACAGAAAGAGACTGTTAACTGCAAGTGATGAGAAGATGGAACCAAAACTGTGTCAAAAATGCCACCTAGGACATTTTGGGACCACAAATTGCCCCAACCTATTTTTGACCGTTGGGGGACAGAAAAATTGGCCTGGCAGCTGCATGCAGACCATGGGCTGCACTTTGTCCACCTCTGCTCAGTCTAATGATAGGGCCAGCCCATGGGCATGGGAAGCTGAAATTATCTGAGGTTTTGCCTCGCCACAAAATTGGTTCACTTGCTTTATTCCCCCTATGGAATTCTGAAGTCAGAATTAACTATCTTGGGGAAAGTGATGCAAACTGTGCAAACAGTGAAGAGTTTTGATCCTCTTTTTGTCACCCACCTTGGCTTTGCTATGTTCTCTCTTCCTTCCAAAAATCTGTCATTCAGCCATCTTCCTACTTTATCCAGATTTTATGGGCATTCATTATTTCATTCTGTTTTGAAAACATGGTTGGATTAAAGCCACTACAGCAGATTGGCCATCCCACCCCCCTCCATGCCGGAGGCTGTGGAACTGGGATGGGCTTTTTGCTGCTCTCCTACTGGTAGAAACCAGGGCAGTTAAAATCACGCCATGGCTGGTTGCTATGGTATGAGGCTTTAGGGGGTGGGGTTAAGGGCATGCTTTGTCTGTCATCCCCTAGGTATCGCATTCCTGGATTAACCGTCGACCCACCCACCTGCCGCTGGTATAGTGTGAAGTCTCACTTGGTTGCCTAGGCACCAGGTAGGAATTTCCCCCCTTTCCATGGGGTTTTTCGCCTACACCACACTGTTTCCAGTGGCGTAAGGGAGATTGGCTGAGGTTGTGTCACAATAATACATGATTTGGCTTGAAATTTGTTGATTCTAATTGGACGTATTTATTTATATTTTGCATAAATCTTTGGATTTGATCTCAGCGAGCACCTTGGACACCCTACTGGTTGTTAGGAAAATTTCTGGAAGCACCTCTACCGGCCTTGCAATGCGGGGATTGGATGAAAGGAATGGACCTTGGGTCTGGCTGGAAGGTATACCCAGACTTTAATCTTCGCAGATTAGGAAGGGGGATTTCTTGCTGGGCTTCCTGTCATTGAGGGCCCAGGTGTTATTGTCCTTGATAATCTGCAAAGGTAGTCTGCTGTAAGACACAGGTATGCAGCTTTACCTGTCTCCCACATTTGTTTTGGTTATGATACTAGTTGCAGTTCCGTTAAGAACTTAATAAATAGGCCAATAAATGGCCCTGTTTTTAACCCATACATCTTGTGTCTGGTCTCTTTATTCCAGGGGTAGGGTAGCAATACCTTTATGATTTGGCATAAAACAACTCATTTCATCATATCTGTGAAAGAAAGTAGTTGTTATTTTGAATTGTTGGCTATTGTTTGAACACATTTCTCAGGAGATCAAATGCTTGGCAACAATTTTTGCTCTTGACTTGATACATGGCAACAGTGTTAATGAAGAGCTAGCAGAGTAAGTTTCAGGGATCAGCTGGTAGGCTGGACTATATGATGTGATAAGCACCTTAGGCTTATTTCTTTATGAATGCAACTTTCTATTTCTCTCCTCCTTGCCTCTGACCATCTATAAAAGTCATTGCTTGTGGCCCCTCTTCCTAAATCCATACTTTATTTGCCTCAGTTGTAAATTTATACCCTGCAAATAACAAATTTAGAACATTTTTGGCCCCCAAGAATCTTGTGCTTGCAAAATTCACCCAGCACTAAATATATACACAATATTTCATTGGCTTAATAAGTTATTACACTTTTCTAGAAATATGGTTTATCTGAGTAGGATTTACTCATTCATGCTGATATTAATCCCACACTTTAGTGAGAAATTTATTGGAGTGGAGGTTCTTCATCTATCAAACTGGTAAAACAGGAAAGAATAAGGGTTAGGGAAAGCAGGATTAGGACTAGAGAAACTGTGTCACATAGCTGTAATGTTAGGCTGTCAACCCCAACAGAAAAAGAGCTCAGAAACCACCAAAGACCTGGAGCTTGGGCAGCAATTCAAGAAGAACAGAAAGGAAATAAAAATGAATTTGGCTAAAGAATGAAATGGGATGAGGGCTGATTAGTTTGCTCAGCCTTCATACTTTTTATATACACACAACATCTATTAGTCAGTTTGTTTTATCTGGGGGAAACAGACATTTCTTCCATTAAGAGGATTTTGTAATTAATATTAAGAGTGTTAGAGCCTAACCTTAAACAGAGCATTTACTTCCACCCTGTCAATGTAATTCTAATTGGGAGGAAAATACCACCACTGTACAGTTTTTTAAAAAAATTAAAAATGAAATGAAACAGTGCATTCTGGCCTAACTTTAATACAACAAGACCTTTCTGAGATTTATCTGGACAATATTTGATGCTTCCTCACCACATCTCCTCACAGTCAATACCCCACAATATTTGAAGAGTAAATGTGGTTGTAATACAAACAAATGATAAATGATCTGGCAGCTTACATTTTTCTCCCTTTAAAGGATGAGTCTAGTAAAGTTACTTTGAAGAGGAATGAATATAGTCACACAGTGAATCCATCTATATCTCAGTAGTGAGAAGATACTGCCCTGAGTTCAATGATAACAGTAGGAAGATGTCCTGGATAGCTTTAGCATGTATTATTTACATTACTCTCTTTAGAAGGCATTATATGCACCCTCCTCAAAAGCAAGGGGGAAACATGGGCAGCAATGTTGATATTTGGGTGATGAATCTTACCCATGATTCCAGTCCAGTGCCAAATGGATGAAGATGCTGGTTATCTCTCCAACACAGGAACAGAGCGAAACTCCAAAACAAGCTTTCGGCTTGCTGGAACAATGCCTGGAGAGACAGCTGCTAAATCAAAGAATCACTCTCCAGCAGTTCACTCCTTAGA
>NC_056526.1:151930075-151938881 GCF_019175285.1 Sceloporus undulatus
TCTTTCAGTCTCCAAATTTCTAGCATTGCAGAAAGCAGGGACATCATGGTGCAGGGCAGGGGTCATATTCACTGTCACCTATCATGTTGCTCCTGCTTCCCTTCCCTTCTTCATATTATTAATCCTTTTTCCTCTGAGTTTAAACATGCTACTGTTCCACCAATTTCAAGAAGTCCTCACTTGCCTCCATCTTCTCTCTCTAACGAGTGTCCCTCACTGTTGCCTTTCCTTTGAAAGTCTGGGAACATGCTATTTGCACACACTGTCTTGAGTTTCTCTGAATAATCCTATCATGTATTCTTTTCAATGTGGATTTCACCCTCTGCTCTCCACTGAGACTGCTCTCACAAAAATTACAGATGATCTGCTCAGACCAAGTCAAAAGGCTTATACTCAGTTCTCATTCTCCTTGATCTCTCTGCTGATTTAGACACGTCAATCAGTTTTTGTTAGATTTGCTTCAGAACCTAGGATTTACTGATTTAGCTTTAGTTGCTTCTGATCATATCTTTCCAATTAGTCATTTCTGTGGTATCAGAGGTCTTCTCCATTTCTTCTGTCAGTTGGGTTCCACAGGCTCTGTTTTGTTGGTAATCGTATCAGTTCATATGGTTTCAATACAATCTTTATGCTGATAATACACAGTATTTTTCTGCTCCAGAGCTTTCTTCAGATATTGAACACAGAAGTTATGTCTTGTCACTTAGGTATCTCACATGGATGTTTCATTGGTGTCTAAAACTAAACATGGCTAAGACAAAAACCATCAGTGATACCTTTATTGGCCAACCATAATGCTTGTTGCAAGCTTTTGAAGCTCCATGGACTTCTTCATCAGGCAATATTACAAACCAACAGAGAGAGAAAAAAGCAATTGGAGGTGTTGAGATGCCTACATGTTGTTCAGTCCTTAGTAAAAAGAATGAGGAGAGGATATCTTTTGGGCAGGCTCCTCCTTCTTCTGGCCCTGCGGCAAGAGGGAGATTTCTAAGTCCAAGAAATTTAAAGTCATTTGCATCTCAAATGTTCCTGATGCAAAAATATGGAAACTTCTTGAAGAATCCATTATTCTCTGCCTACAAAGAGGCCGGTGACCTCACTGGAATAGAGACATGTTGGATTGCAAAGAGGGGTCCCTTTTGAGATGCAAATGGACTTTATATTTCTGGAGTTTGAAAATCTCCCACTGCCTTTGGATTTGGAACTGTATTTTAATACGTTTTAAATTGTAAGATCTGATATATCTATTAGTTGCTTTACAGTTTGTATTTAACTGCATACCTTGCTTAATTTTGTATAGTTTATATTTTATGACTTTTAGAGTGTACACCACTGGAAGGTTATATGCTGTTTTGATTATGCCTGTAATGTGCCATGCAAATTTATGGGGCTATATAACACAACAACAACAATTTGTATAATACAGTAGACTTTACCAAAATTATGCTTCTAAAAGTGACTGTCTTCTAAGATAGATAAAGGTAATACAACACTTAGAATCTAGGATTTTTGCCCACTTTTTAAGGGCAGCTTGTTTTCCAACATCGCTCCATAGATGTAGGTTTGCTGGCAGAAAGTTATAGCAGGTGGGTTTGCTATGGCTCTAGCAAGATGTTCAAATTTTTCTAACAATAGGTAGCTTACTCTCGTTACCTTATTGCAGTTTGGAGATTCTGGATGAAATCTATCACAACTAGAATGTGCTGTTGGCTACTGTGGAGATTTTTCTCTTGAAAGGATGATGCTCTCTTGATGTTGTCATCAGTGATATGAGGGGAGTCGTCAAATAGGTTTTGCTTAAGTTTGTTGATCTTCTGTAGTAATTTCAGGATGTTTCAGATGAATCTAATTCTTAGGGCAAAGCAGATGACTGGGAAAGTGCGGCCCAACAAACTTTCCCACATGAAATGCTCCAAAGCAGGGGCCACCACTGGAACAAGCCAAGCCAAATGCCAGAGCTGGATTACCCCAGCTCCTTTTTCTTCCAGTCTAAAGGACTGGAATGTGGCCTCAATGCAGTTTCACCTCATTGGAGACTGTGTTGTATAAAGAGTTTACCTCCAATGCAGCTGGAAGCGGCTTCTTTTGGCTCATGTGTTTCAGGCCTTGAGCCAAGAAGTAGCTAATATTTGTTTTGACATGCCAATTTATTTTCCCTATTCTGTAATGATGCAAGGTAACAGGTAAACAAAAGGGTTCACAAAGAGTTGCTTGTTAGTATATTAAAGGTGAAAAGTTCAGATGTGGCAATGGCTGCAGAGCCTAATTGGCTACAGTGGGTCCAAGCAGCAGCCGGATGCTCAAGGTCAACTGAGCAGGACTAATGTAAATTGCTATGTCTTCAGTCTCAAGAGGGATGGTGTCTGTGGTGCATAGCAACTTGTATAGGAAGAGCTGGACTTAGTGGTTGCCTCATGGTAATTCTGTATATAAGGAAATACTGTTCTGGTGGATTGTGCGATCTGGAGATAGTATGGTGTGTCGGTAAGAGTTTTCGTATAGTAGGTGACTAGCTCGTGTTTATTTGAAACAAGTAATAAAGCCTTCTAAGGAGTGAACGGCCTTATGTTGATATCTGGGTGATGAATCTTGCCTGTGATTCCGGTCCGGTGCCAAATGGATGACGATGCCAGTTATCTATCTAACACAGGAACAGAGCGAAACTCCAAATACAAGCTTTCGGCTTGCTGGAACAATGCCTGGAGAGACAGCTGCTAAATCAAAGAATCACTCTCCAGCAGTTCACTCCTTAGAAGGCTTTATTACTTTGTTTCAAATAAACACGAGCTAGTCACTACTATACGAAAACTCTTACCGACACACCATACTATCTCCAGACTCGCACAATCCACCAGAACAGTATTTTCCTTATATACAGAATTACCATGAGGCGCTAACACATGAGCCAAAAGAAGCCGCTTCCAGCTGCATTGGAGGTAAAACTCTTTATACAACACTGTCTCCAATGAGGCTGAACCTGCATTGATGCCACATTCCAGTCCTTTAGACTGGAAAGAAAAAGGAGCTGGGGTAATCCAGCCTGGCAATTTGGCTTGGCTTGGTTCCAGTGGTGGGCCCCCTGCTTTGGAGCATTTCATGTGGGAATTTGTTGGGCCGCACTTTCCCAGTCATCTGCTTTGCCCTAAGAATTAGATTCATCTGAAACATCCCATGAAATTACTACAAGAAGATCAACAAACTAGCAAAAACCTATTTTGACGACTCCCCTCATATCACTGATGACAACATCAAGAGAGCAATCATCCTTTCAAGAGAAAATCTCACAGTAGCCAACAGCACATTCTAGTTGTGATAGATTTCATCCAGAATCTCCAACTGCAATAATGTAACGAGAGTCGCTCTATGTTAGAAAAATTTGAACATCTTGCTAGAGCCATATTAGCAAACCACCTGCTATAACTTTCTGCCAGCAACCTATCTATGGAGACTGCTGGAAAACAGCTGCCTTAAAAGTGGGCAAAAATCCTGGATTCTAAGTGTTGTATTACCTTTATCTATCTTAAGAAGACAGTCACTTTTAGAAGCAAATTTTGGTAAATTTACTGTATTATACAATGTTGTTGTTGTTGTTTATATAGCCCCATAAATTTGCATGGCACATTACAGGGCATAATCAAAACAAGATATTTAAACCTTCCGTGGTGTACACTCTAAAAGTCATAAAATATAAACTATACAAATTAAGGCAAGGTATGCAGTGTTAAAATACAAACTGTAAAAGAAATAATAGAATAATTCATATATACAATTATAAAAACGATATTAAAATAGTTCCAAATCCATCGGCGTGGGAGATTTTCAAACTCCAGAAAATTTAAAGTCCATTGCATCTCAAAGGGACCCCTCTTTTGCAATCCAACATGTTCTCTATTCCGTGAGGTCACCGTCCTCTTTGTAGGCAGAGAAGATATGGATTCTTCAAGAAGTTTCCATATTTTTGCATCAGGAACATTTGAGATGCAAATTGGACTTTAAATTTCTTGGACTTAGAAAATCTCCCTCTGCGCGCATGGGGCAGAGAAGAGGAGGAGCCTGCCTGCAAAAGTATCCTCTCCTCATATCATTTTTACTAAGGACTGAAACAACATGTAGGCATCTAACACCTCCAATTGCTTTTTTCTCTCTCCTGTTTGTTTGTAATATCTTGCCTGATGAAGAAGTCCATGGAGCTTCAAAAGCTTGCAACAAGCATTATGGGTGGCCAATAAAGGTATCACTGATGGTTTTTTGTCTTAGCCATGTTAGTTTTAGAACCAATGAAACATCCATGGTGAGATACCTAAGTGACAAGACATAACTTCTTGTTCAATACTGAAGAAAGCTCTGGAGCAGAAAAATATAACGTGTATTATCAGCTAAAGATTGTATGAAAAAACAATGAACTGATACGATTACCAACAAAACAGAGCCCTGTGGAAACCAAACTGACAGAAGAAAGAGGAAAGGAGACGACTCTGACTACCACGAAAATGACTAATTGGAAAGATATGATCAGAAGCAACTAAAGACTAAATCAGTAATCTAGGTTCTGAAGCAAATCTAACAAAAAACATGATTGACTGTGTCTAAATCAGCAGAGAGATCAAGGAGAAGAGAACTGAGTATAAGCCTTTGACTGGTCTGAGCAGATCAATCTGTAATTTTTGTTGAGAGCAGTTCAGCGGAGAGCAGAGGGTGATGAAATCCACATTGAAAAGAATACATGATAGGATATTCAAGAGAAACTCAAGACGTGTGTGCAATAGCATGTTCCCAGACTTTCAAAAGGAAAGGCAACAGTGAGACGACACTAGTTAGAGAGAAGGAGTGGAAGCAAGTGAGGACTTCTTGAAAATGGGGAGACCAGTAGCATGTTTAAATGCTCAGAAGGAAAAAAGAGATTAATAATATGAAGAAGGGAAGGGAAGCAGGAGCAACAGTGTTAGGTGAACAGTGAATATGACCCCTGCCCTGCACCATGATTGTCCCTGCTTTCTGCAAGCTAGAAATTTGGAGACTGAAAGAAAAGTTCATTTGGAGGCAGAATCTTTTTTCAGGACCAATTATTCTCTCAACCCACCCACCCAACATGCCTATACCATTTGCACAAGACTACCCGATTCTGACCTTCTATCAGGGTCAAATTGTTCTGAGTCAGGACCTTCTAACCAATCAAGTCATTTTGGAAGCAGTTTTTTTGGAACTGCTCACATAAAAGCTAAGAACATAACATGACTATGAGGGACGTGGTTGTTGCAATTTGTCTTCCGCAGGTAACCATCAGTTATCGGTCCTGTTCAAACACATACATTAGCATATTTAATTTTTTACCTCAGGTAAATATAACTTCTTACAACTACAGTATTACCCCTAGTGATCCTATAATGTAGACATTTTTACCCATGGCTTGGAAGACGCTTCTTAGAACTGACCATTTGGAAACCATCTTTTGGTATGTCACAAATTATATGCTGTACTAAAACTCTTGTCAGGGATGATGGGGATTGTGGCTCTTCTCTGGCCTGGAACTCACACTGGTTGTGCACCACGCTGACCAGTTTTGGCCAGTTGTTGTATTTTGCAAGAGTTGCAGAGAGCAGCTGAAGACCCCAACAAAACTCTCCAAGCCTTCTCACTCTTGCTTCCACAGAATCTTCACCCTCTTCACCGGGTCCTGCTGGTTCTTGTAGCTTCACCCAAGACACCAGACAAAATCAGTAGTCTTATATAAAGATCTACTTTATTCTTACTATTACAGCTCCAAACAATACTCAACTCCTCTCTCTTCCAATCCACTCTACAATCCACTACACAACCCACAAGCATTGGGATGTATAGTCATTATTATAGCAAATCATGGCACCACCTACGTTTGTCTGTTTCACCCGTAGGTGTGTACATCATTCCATTGGTTTCTCCTTGTTCATCCCACAATTATGATTTCATCATCTCAGCCTTGACCACTTAACAATTTCAGGTGTGTCCAATATCCACTTTGCAATTCTTGTCCTTGGCACTCTGGACTTGTTAATTGTATTACCAATCACACCTGTTGGTTTCTCCATTGGCTTCTGCTGAGTCACTCTGACTCTCAACATAAAGTTTTATTCTCTTACTGTATGTCCCATGTTGCTTTTTCTTAACAACTCTCACCCTATTAGACGGCTATGTCTATCTTAAACATCTAATCTGGTAAAATAACAAAAATCATGGAGTGATTGAGTTTATGGAAAATAACATGTTTGCTGTATTACAATTTTTTTAACAGAATTGACAGTGATTAACAAATATGTAACCTCCTTTACAAACTGCCCCCTTTACAAACTGGCCATTTTATAGCATCATTGGCAATTATATTTGAAATGTAATAAATTTTGTTGGGTCCAATTTCTAAATTAATTTGGTTCGGGCTAAATTACCCTGCATCACACCACTGGCCAGATGATGAGTTTGTGTTTCTGCATGCAGTGCCAACTCTTCAGAACTGTTTTTGGTTTGCTCTTGAGGAATGTTTTGTGGCTTTCTTCTGTATGCATTTAGCTGAGAATACCATCCCACTGTTGTAATGCTTTAATCTCGATGGTAATCCCAAATAAGATTCCATCTGCTACTTGTGAACATCTGTGAGTTTACAGTCATGTGTATATCCAGATTAAATTTTAGTGTGAGATGTTGAATAACCTTGTTGTAGTGATACTAGAATCCAGCTAAGCTGTTTCTGTTCTACTTTTTCAGAGCTTCATGACGTGTTTGTTTAATTAAGTCTAAGCCTGTATTTTTGTATTAGCTAGTCATAAAAAGTATTAAAGCAAGAAGAGCAAGGAAGCATAATGTGGTTTAAAGCAGCAAACAGTGAAAACTTTTTTAGCAACTAATTTGGATACTTTATTAAACACTGATTTATTACTGTGAGAGTCAGAAAATACTACTGACTTGCTAGTTTGCTATAAGAAAACAGATTACTGAAATAATAACTTGAAGATGATATATTTTTCTCGCCTTATAGTTAGGCGGGTTATTAAGACTGCCCATTTGGTGTGGTCTGCACCTGCCCCTTTCCCCGGTGTATCGGGCCGCTCAGTGTGCAGAGCAGCAGCCGCTGAGGCCCCGATCCGCCGCTTTTCAGGCTGCGGGGAGCAGCAAAACGCGCTTCCCCGCAGCCTGAAAGGGTTGGCCCTGGGGCTTCAAGCCCCAAGGACACCCCGCAGCGGCGGAGAGAAGGAGAAAGGGGCCGCTTGTCTCCTTTCTCTTTTAGTCCGCTGGGCGCCGCCGTCTGAAGCTGCACACCCAGCGGACTAAACCAGGAAGGAGCTCCAAATGGGCTCCTTCCTGCTCCGTGTTCAGGGCGCACTAAGCACCCTGGTGCGGAGCAAGGACATCACGTCTGCGCACCCCGTCTAGAGAGTGCAGCCGTGAAGTCCTCACGGCGGCGGTCGTATGGAAGGCCGCTGCCGTTTAGTGCGTGCGCACGCACTAGGGTTGGGCGGTGCGGAAGCACCACCCTTTTGTAACCTAGTGCGTGCTCGTCACGCACTAAGTGCGGTCTCGTCTGTACTGCCTGAGTTTGTTTCTCAATGCCATTCAAGTCTCAGTTTAAAATCACCACATTATTCACAGCTGGTCTAGCAAGGATTGCAAATGGGGTGTGGCAAGTATGATTTAATTATGTATTAATTGTGCTATTATTTTCCCAACATCCTCCATGTTTTTCTGTATAAATATATTTTTGTTTTATTTTTCTGTTTTGATGCTAGTTTAGTTGGTTTGTATCGTATGTTTGTGATGGTGATGGTTGGGAGTAATGGAAAGGAGGGTGGATTATCAATTACACATACTCATTATTATGGAAAAATAAGTTAATTGACTCCTATGCATGTATTGATTAGCATTATATGCACTTTATTCTCTTGACACTCTACACACATTTGACAATCTCCTCTGCACAGAGCTTGTGAGCCTCTAAGCAGAAATTGAGGTCTAAAAAAACCCATTATTCACCTGATTATCTAGACTCTCTGATGCCCTTTTGTTGTTGCTTTTAACAAATGAAGACACAAGAGCATATATGAATCAGAGAAACCTCCATCTAAATAAATAGACATCCTTTTTCAGGGTGACCATCCAAATGTTCCAAAAGCCTATTAGGGTGTCAAAAGATATCTCCTAGCTAGTGGCTCAGAGGTACACTAACTCTAAACCTGTGGTTATTTAAATAGCAGGGCTATTGCCACTGAAATAACTTTCACTGTTAAATTTGTCTAATCCCGTGTTTAAGGCATCTAAGCCAAAGCCTATCAAAAATTTTGTAACATCTAATTCAATGGACAATTATCTATTGTATAAATGTCATCCCTTTGGAATTTTTGCTTGGCATACAGACCCTAAGCAACCCCAACATCTCATGTCCCCACCACTGCCTGCAGGACAGTATGATTGCTGGAGCAGCAGTGCGGAGAAGTTCTCATTATGCTGTTTGGAAAGTCCCTAATGTGGATATTCTATGGTTCTGTAAAAGACTCTGCCACCAGTATTTGAGGATTCTCTCAGACAACAAAGGGTTAAGCTGGGGGGAGGTAACATGCTAATGAGTTTACATCATATGCTAATGATATTTCATCATAGCTCGCTAAGGTCAAACTGGCCATCAGATGAGCAGGACCTGGAGTTTCAAGAAAATTCCAACAGAGGGTCTTTAAAGGCCTCTGAGCCAGGGGCTGAGGCTTTCTCTGTGAGGCTATGTAGGTCTGCTTTCGTTTGAAGCCAGCTTGTTGGGGGGCCTGTGCCAAGAAGGCAGGTGTAAGGGATA
>NC_056526.1:151938906-151987876 GCF_019175285.1 Sceloporus undulatus
CGGTTGGAGCTAGGCAATGGGGGCCAGCTCCTTGCGTCCAAAAACCCATCAAGGACTGCAGATCCCATCTCTGTGTGGGTAACTTAGAAAATGTGTTGGCTAATGTGTCTAGGCTTTTATCTTTTGGCTTGCCTGAAATGAACATTTTGTGACCATGGAAACTGTACCTGCAAGGCGCGGAGGCCTTGCATGAATGATACCCTGTTGCTCTATTCTGTCGAGTTAGAATAAATCCTTTCTTTAAAAGTATCTGCTGTCTCTGTAACCCTATACACGTGCCTTAGCTTGGTTGTTGCTTACTTAGGTTATCAAGGGAAGGAACTTAAGTCCTTAGCAAGTCCCAGTGAGTGCTAAGGGGAGTTCATTGTAGATTCACTGGGTGGTGGCAGCTTGACTAGAGGATCTCAAGGGGTCTCATTCAGCTCAGAAGGTAGCGGGAACAGCGACCCAGGAGAATCTAGGGGAAATTAAAGGGATCCTCTGGGTCTAAGGGCCAAGAACAAGGTGGCTGTTTGGACCCCAGGGGATCACCACATGGTAGGCAGAGGTGTTTTATGGACTTGGGAGTTATAGTTCTGGCTAGATACTTTAAAGAAAAGTGGTGGATTTTCTCTCTCTCTCTCTCTACCTGCCTAGGGATGGGAAGGGAGTTTGAGGAGGGGTGGAGTTGCAGTGTTGGGTCTGTGAAGCTGGTGAGAGTTTTGTTTTCTTGAGAGGGGAATTATTTTCTATTTCCTGTGTGGATTTGCTGTTGTGCAAGAGAAAGGGGGGTGTATGCTCTTTTGATTTTAGGCATAATGTGTCTTTACAATTATTAATTTTTTGGCTTGAATTTACCTTTATTTTTTTTTTACTATCCTACTATGGAGCAAGGCTTCTCACTTTTTATAGCTTTCCTGACTTGATGTCTCAGGCTTTCCCTTGACCTTGAAAGTAATTTACCTTGGCTCAACTCTGAAGGAATGCTTTTGTGGCCAAGGAAAAAAATATATTTGGCCATAATTCAAGGGAATTCCTTCTGTCATTGCAAAAGGGACAGGGATGCTGCCCCTCTGCTGCAAGTTCATTTGTCTCACCAAACCTGCTTTGGAGGGCTGGGTAAACTCATGGAACAAGTTTTCCTATAGTGGGAAAACATTTGCATGGCACAGCAGCAGTGGCAGAACTTTTCAGCACATCTCTTTGTAGGTCTTGGAAAAAAGTTGGGAGGGAAACTTAATATAAGTTCTGAGTACTAAACATAGAAGTCACTCTACTATAATGGAGTGGCTCTCAGTGAGGGCTAACATAAGTGAAGCCCTTTAAGCTAAGCTCACTGTTGCTGTTCTGTGCCTTCAAGTCAATTCTGACTTATGGGGATCCTCTCTTAGGGTTATCTTGGCAAGATTTGTTCAGAGAAGTTTGACATTGCCATGCTCTGAGGCTGAGAGAGTGTGACTTGCCCAAGACCACCCAGTGGATTTCCATGCCTGAATAGGGCTTCAAATCCTGGTCTCTCTGGGGCCTAGTCCAACACTCAAACCACTATACCAGATAAATAAATAATAAATAAATAATTAAAAATATTTATATCCTGCTCTTCTACCATAAGGCAATCAGAGCGGCTTACAGTATAAAAACATCCAATACATAACACAAAATATCATAACCCCACCTTAAAAAGAATTAAGCATATTACTATTAAAATCACTCTATTAAATAAACTATTAAACCAATAACAACAGGCGAGTAGTAGCAAAATATAAAATATGCAGCATATGTGGGGGGTTCTTTCACACTGGGCGAAAAGTATTCCAGAAAGGCCTGCCAGAAGAGAACCATCTTAACAGCTTTTTTGAAGCTATCCAGGTTGGTGATTTGACAGATCTCTTCTGGCATGTCATTCTACAATCTGGGATGGGCTCTTCTTAGCATAAGTACGGTACAAAAATGTCCTTTCACACTATCATTCCCATTATTAGCATGTACAACTCAAGTCCCTCATTGGTATTTCTGAGTTCAGATGTAGAATTTTAGGGATAGATTAGAGAAATTTAACAGAGATTTTGAAGAACCATAATATTTGCTAACCACATTTAGGTGTATTGAGACTTGTAATGTGATGGGGAAAAGTGGTTGCCCCTCAAAACTAAATAAATAAAATAAATGTTCACCCATCTTCTGTTGAGCCCTGTGTCCTTTGAGAAGGAACATGGCAACTCTGAATTTGTGGGAATGCTTCCTTTCCCCCCGTTTAAACCAGATAATAGGTTATATCACCTTGTCTGTGCTTTGTAGTCATTTTCCTCTTTCAAAGAGGGCCACAATGGTGGTGGGGAGATGAGTGGGAGCAGAGAAGCTATGGCAATAAATGTTTTCCACCCCAGTGGTTCCTGCTTTTCATTACCAATATCCCCTCAATTTGTCCATAGAGATATAAGAGCAAAGTTTAGTGTATGACCAAAGGGAATAGTTGATGGGGACTGTCAACACCAAGCCATTCATTGTCATGGCAACAACAGGATTTTCATTGAGTTTCTCAATTCCTGTCCATCTTCCACAGTGGTACCTGTTTAAAGAAAGAAAGAAAGAAAGACATTATAAGCATAGTCATTGCAACAGATATAGTGACTAAGAGGAAGAAAAGTGTTTCCAATGTCTTCAGCATTCTGTCTCTTTTGCCCTTTTTTTACTTGTCCCACCTGGCTCACAAATGTGTCAGAAGTGTTCATTAGAGAGTATTCAGATTAGCCCTAAAAGTAAATACTATGGGATTAGTAACACATGCAGAAACACCACAGGGTTCTTATCTCCCAGGGAGGTAAGGTAAAAAATAGGTGGGTCACTGCAGACTTTTTTCAGTGTTGGTCCATGTCAGAAAGTCCTCACAAACAGAAAACAAGCATGTGAGTAGAATTCTAGCTTTGCCTTAAGATTGATTTGTAAACCATTTTGTGTCCCAATTGCATGCTTTCCATTTGTAGACAGTTTTTTAAGTGATGTAGCATTCAAATTTATGATTCACTTACGACAAGACACTGGGTGAGAGATTTGTATTATTTGTTGTTGTTTTTTGTTTTTTTCTAAACATTTGAATCAGTGTCAGGTTTTAGATGAAGGAAGAAGACAAACGTAACTTTACAGGAACATACATTGTAGTGTCAAATAATGTTTCTGATGTGCTTAGAAATATCACTAATGAACATGGGATAGGCATGGGACATGGAACATGGGGCAGCTTTTTATTTTCTGTACTATACTGTGCTACAGCTGTGGCAGCAGCATATAAAATGCCATTCTTGTAATGCTACCTTAATATAAATAAAGGTTGTGTACCTTCTGAAGGGTCATGTATCAACTGAAAGTCATGCATTTAGACTATATGTGGAATGTAAATTTGGATTTCTTCTCCCACAATTTGGATAAAATGACAATCTGATGTGAAAGCAAAAGGCTTCAAAATTTCCAAGTCATATTATCATTGAAAACTCCATTATTTTACTCTTCTAATGTCTGCATGGCCCAAAACAGATGGGCCCAAAGGAGTAGCACAAGGTCACACCAGCGCCATTCCCTCCAGGACCGTGGCAACTGCATGTGCCCAATCCCAATCTGGGCCACCACAGTGGTCTTGAACCAGACTGCCAGAAGGAGCAGATACCCTGTTGGCAGGTAGTGTCTTGCATATGGTAGTGCTCTCTCTCTCTCTCTCTGTGTGTGTGTGTGTGTGTGTGTGTGTGTGTATTGTGGTTTCAACACCTTATGACTTCCTAAACCCTGGTTTTCCCATTATAAACAGTGAGATGTAAATGTCTGAATAAAAGAAATAAATCCTGTAACTATTATAAAACAAGGACAGAAAGTAAATGTTTTGAAATTCAGAGAAATTCATTGGAATTGACACGGAGACATTTTCATTTTCTACCTGTATATGGGGTTGCCATGGGGGGGGGGTATTCAAATACTGAAGCATATGATAGCTATTTGCAACATCTATATTACTCTTCTGACACTAGATTAAACACATTTGTCTTTTCCCAAACTTTTAACAGATAATTTTATTGTACTGTTTCTGATTTTATTATATTTTGACTATTGCCACATTTTATGTATTTTCCGTTGTTCAGTATATTATGTTTCATGTGCAGTAATATCCTAAAGCAAGTGTGGAGCACTTACATTTCCTAAGCTATGCTTCTATCAGAAGGACATAATGAAGGATGAAGAACATTCATGGCTCTTCTTGTATATCTTCTTCTCCCACCCCTTTTAACACAATTTCCTCCTGCTCTTTAAAATAGAGAGAAAATAATTGAGACTAGCCCTGTAGTTGGCCTAAACCTTTTCCCTTGCTGGAGCCATGGGTAAGTTCTAGCTATTAAGTATCCACAGTCTTTCCTGCCTTGCCCATGTCATGTGCTTCAGCAACCTCATTTTCCTGCTCTTCAACATTGGGAAAGTAAGGGACATGGAAAGTACCATGGAGTAAAGGAGTACATGTCTCAGAGCACTGGCTGAGGCCTCAGGGATTTGCAGGCAGATAGAAGGATCTTAAGGTGAGGAAGATAATGTTTGTTTTTTGTCTATGCAGTTGAAACCCTTCCCCACAATAACCAGATGACAAAAGAGCTCTGAGATTCAGCATGAAGAGTGTTTGTATGTGTGCACAAAAAAGCTATCTGAATTATCAGTTGATATGGCCTAGGTCCAGACTATTTGAAAGCTTGTGCCCCCTTGTATGAACCTGCAAGAGTCTTAGGATCCACTGGGAAGAGCTTTCTCTTGGACTTGCTACAATCACAGGGCTGTCTGCTGGGGATACAGGAGATGGCATTCCTAGTCTGTGGAACTGTCTTCCATGGGAAGCTAGGCTGACTTTGTGTTGTAGACGTAATGCATTTTGACAAAACTTTAACTGCCATGTCTCCATCCTACAGAATCCTGAAATATGTAGTTTTGTGAGACATCGGTACACATTCACAAAGGAGGCTAAAGACCTTGCAAAACTATAAATTGCAGTATTCTATAAACTGGAGCTACAGTACTTGAAGTGACATCAACCTGGATTATTTCTACAATGTAGATGTATGATTTTTCTCTCTTTTCCTTTTGCTGTTAGGCAAAAGTCTTTTAGTTCAAATAGGCATTCATTGATTAAATGGTGGTGGGGACTCTTTTTATTGTATGTATGTGCATGCTTTATTTTTAACTCAAATATTTTAAAATGATTTTACAGTGTTTAATTTTTTTTTTTAAGGTGGCGTATGTCTGAGTAGAATTTGTCTTTCTCCACAGGGTCAGCTTGCATAGTTGGGGCATATATACTGAACAGCTTGCATAGTTGGGGCATATATACATGTGGGAGGCGTAAGGAGATAATACGATCAGAGTGTCCTGTTGGCAAGGTTTCGAGTTTGGAGGTAATGGACTTTTTGATCATAAAGCCTACACCTGAAAGATGTATTTCTGTTTTGGGTTTGCCAGACCAATAGAGTGTATAGCCGGCAACGTGTTGTTTAAGGCTGCCTTCCTCGTGGAGACGAACTTCACTAAGAGCAGCGATGTCAATGTTACGTTGTGACAGTTCATGGGCTATTAAAGCAGAACGATGCTCAGGACGTCCACTATCTGCAGAATCTTGCATGGTTCTGATGTTCCAGCATGCAAGCATCAGTCTATTTGCATCTTTGGAGACTGGTGTGTGCCTTTGTTTCTTTGTCTTTGTTCGACCACATCAGAAGCTGCCTGTTGGCCGCGGCTAGCCAACCAGGTGGGTGGGGATGAGATTTCATTAGGCCACCTTTTCTAGGCCCGTCTCCATATGGAACAAGCAGCGCTCTCCTTAAAAAAGGCTGCTTGGTCATTCAGGATGCTGCTGAACAAGACTGTCATCTCCTGGGTCAGTCTCAAGTGACCAAAGTCCTGAACCGCCTGCATGCAGGGTTGGGTCTGCAGCTTCCAGTGCATCTTTACACCTGCCAATTTGTCCCTTGCCTATTGCTACAGGTCTTTTTTGGAAACTGGATGTATCCTTTGAGCCTGTACAATTGACTTTTCTGGTGGAACACAGCATGCACAGAACTGGCCTCACCCTTTAAACCAGAGATTCGACTGCTGAGGCCTTGACAAGCATGGACAGTGGCAGTGAGGCCCTCAGGTCATAGGTTTTATTAGAGTTTCCTTCTCTTAGATTGTTGACCTTACAGGGTTAGACGAGCACCATCTGCCCGGGTTTGGGATTAGAGTTTTCCTTCTCCTAGGATGGTTGCCATAAGGCTAGAGAGCCCATCCTGCCCTTTGGCACTGTTGGTCAGACCCTTCGGTTGTGACCTGTCTGGCATGTGAGGCCCTACTGGTGGCTATTATACCACTGCCAGCATAGCTCACAATTTCATTAGGGTACACAAGCCTCTCCCCCAATGACAAGGGGGCATCAATGGAGAGGTTGTTTAATATTATAACTTATTTTGATTAAACTTTATCAGTTTTTAATGCTTTATCTTGTGAGCCATCTTGAGTCCCAAGCCAGGACATGAATAAAATAAAATAAAAGGAGAGGGGGGCACTTGGCTTATCACAACATTTGGAGCCAGTGAGTTAGTGGAACATCAACCTCACATGATCATTCTTGTTATACAAGTCCTGGGAGATAAGGGCTGGGAGGAGGGGAGGGAGAGAAACTAATGGCTGGTGACAAATTTCCACAAGCAAAAACATGCCTCAAGGGAAAGTGCCCTTGTGTCATGTGAATTGTAGGTATGGCAATGATGTGAGTGCAAGAGCTAGGAGATTATCACACAGTGAAGTCCCACCAGGATAGATGCAGGATCTAAAATCTAAAAATGGATCCTATCACACTGCTCTGTGGCCAGACAGTGTAGACAGCTCCTGTGCCCAGTACAAGGTGTTGTTTATCACCTTTAAAGCCCTAGATGGCTTGGGTCCAAACTATCTCAGGGACCGCCTCCTCCCATATAATCCTCCCCGCACACTCCGGTCCTCTGGGAAGAATTTGCTGCAGCCTCAAAGATCTAGGCTTTCGGCCACCTCCCAGAGGGCTTTTTCTGTTGTCGCCCCCATATTGTGGAACGACCTGCCAGACGAGATCCATCAATTGACATGTTTAGACAGCTTTAAAAAGGCTGTCAAGACGGATCTCTTCCAGCAGGCCTTTCCTGGATAGATGATCCCAGCCTCAGGAACCCTCTTCTCATGAGAGTCCCCAAGGTCTTTCCTGGAAATTTAAGTAGAATGCTACTGCAGTTTACTGTTTTGTTTTGTAATAATGTGTATGTGTTGATGTTGTTTTAATTTGTTGGTTTTAATTATAATTGATTTAATAACTTTTTAAGGTGGGGAGGAAAGTAGATTTTGATGTATAGTGTATTGTATTTTATTACTGTTAGCTGCCCCGATTGACCTCAAAGAGGCAGGATATAAATACATTATTATTATTATTATTATTATTATTATTATTATTATTATTTATGCAACCTGGGCTTCTCCAGGCTTCTCCCACAGCTTTTCAAAAATGGGAAAATCCTATCCTGCTGTAGCAAACCCACAATCTACTTGCAGTTTTAAAAATGATCCCCAATGCCTTGAATTCAAAGCAGAAATGAACTGGTAGGCTGCACAACACATTTAAGGCTGGTACAGTGCACCCTTGCCTTATGCAGGGATTCGTTCTGGTCCCCGCTGTGGTAGGCAAGTTTCGCGTGTGCTTGAGCCCCATTGAAACTAATGGGGCTCACACACATGGCACAGCGTGGCACATGCGCCATGGGCATGCATGCCATTGACTCTGTCGTGAAGCTTTCAGCATAAGCTGAAAGCTGCATATGAGGTGCCCGCATATGATGCAGGCACATTGTATTATATGTTGCCTTTGTGGTATTTTGGTCAGCAATCTTTCTGCTATCTTTTACACTATCTTGTAGAATCTCGATCATCTTCAAGGGCATTCCCATAATTGGGAATTTACAGTGCATAGATATTTGTGGCTGGGTAATCCCTTGTCCAGGAAAGGGTTCTGCTGGTATACCAATTGAACCTTATCCCCAAGCAATCTGAGTCATGAAGCCTTGGACCTGAGCCTTGGGAGTAGTCCCAAGATATGTGTCATTCCTTCCAGGGGGAGTGTAACACCATCCAGCACAGGCTGGTTAAACAATTCCTGGATTTAAGAATTACAAATCCACAAAACCTCCGTCTTATTGGGATGCAGATTCGGTTTATTCTGTCAATCACATTGGAAGACTTTGGCTAAAAGGAAGACTTAGCATTTAAATAAATTGGCATGGCTGCAGCCACATCCTGGTCTAGTTAGGGGAAGCACTGACATTTTGATGAGGAATGATGCTATTATTCACTTGGCAAATATCTGTTTGAAATATGGGAGGCTTTTAATAACAGCAGAATGATTTGTGAGAGGGTATAGACAGTTACCATAAACATAGGGGATGGGGTGATTAAAGAGTCCATCCAGAAAAGAATTAGGTCAGCAACTAAAGTAAATTAGTTCTAAATTCTTTGTAAATGTAATTAAGTTCACAAGAATCAACTTGATGGTACCTCTAGGAAATCCAACATATAAAGCAAACTCCACTGTAGGTACCTGGAAGCTGGAAGCAAATATTAATTAAAAACCCAAACAATTTGAAACCGCTCCTCTTCAATCATATCCAAAAGGAAGGATAATACTACTCTTTAGTTTCAAAAGGTTCAGATATAGTTCTTAAGTTTGGTTTAAAGAAAAGTAGTTATAATTATTAACAGGGAGGGTAACTACTACAGTGTAAGTGGTTGCATTGCTGTCCCAGGAGGTCTCAAAAGATCATCCATGCACCTTCTTATTTAGTCCTTTTTCTTTTATTCCCCCCCCCCCCTCCAAACACCCTTTGGAGGCATGAATACAATTTCATCATGCTTTTAGGATCGGTTTAGTCCATGAGAGACTGTCAACATTGGAGTCACTTTCTGTTAGGTTAAAAAAAAAACGGAATGGCTTGTGAGTTGCATTGTAATAATGCCCCCACCCCCACCCCGACAAGGCATTTGAGGGCATTTGGGTGTAACTATGTTTTTTTTATACTAGGGGCCCAAGGAGCCACAAAAAATTCACAAAGGCCCCTGCGGAAAAGGGGTGGTCCGCAGTCGCCCCTTTTCTTGCTGGGTTGGAGGCAGGGCAGCCTCACCAGCAGCCCCTGCGGCTCCAACCCGGAGCTTTTCCAGGCCACAGAGAAGCGGCAAAATGCCGCTTCCTTGTGGCCCGGAAAAGGGGTGTCCTTGGGGCTTCATGTCCCAGGACACCCTGACAGCCACAGCCAGAGGAGCAAGCCATTCCCGCAGCCGTTAGGTGGCTGCGGGAACGAGGTGCACCCCAGAAGGAGCTCCGTTTTGTAGCTCCTTGTTGTGCTGCTGTTAGGCCACCATAAGCAGCCTGGGGCAGCATGAACACATCACGCCCGCATCATGCCATTTGGACACAGAGCACCGCCAATGTGTCACCACCAGCACATACTAGGGTTAGGGAGCATGTACATGGTGCACACTCCCTAACCCTAATACCAGCACTGGTACACCGCTTTTTGGCAGTCTGTACCGCACTAAAATCTCCTAACTGGCATGACCATGCCAGCTGGGAGCTGAGGCCAAAAAAATAATGTTTTCATACTCTGGTAATACAACTTTTGCTTTAATTGCAGTGTGTGAAGGATTATAAATAACTAAGAAGATTCGAAAACAAATAATGAAAAATGAAAAGAATTAATTGAAGTAAAAATAGAAACAATTATGTGTGAGTGAGTTCTTATAACTCATGTTTTGTTCTAGAATTTTGGTCATATAAGAAAGGTAATTTGATGCTTTCACACATGGGACTTAAGACTTTTGCTTAAATCAATTTGGCATGACAACAAAACATCTAGGCAGATAAGCTCTTTCACTTTTTATTCTGGATTAATAATTGTGATATAATCACAAAAAAGCTCCACTCTGAGGTAGGAAGGCAAAGTAAACTCTCATATTAAAAGACAGCTGGTCTGTCCTCTCCTACTAAACATTTTTGTAATTGTGACATCTGGTGGTTGCATGTAAGATTGCACTAAGAGGTTATTTTAAAACTCTTTACTTTCAGCTGATAACAGTCCAGTTTACCATTCTTCCAGTTCCTGACCATCTTCCAACATTCTCTGCCTCAAAATAATTGGGTCAAAATTAAGAATCATGACATGCAAATTCTGGACATTTTATCATTCATACCTCTAAGCAAGACTTTCTTTAATATACTGAAAATCACTTAGTACATTTCAAATATTTGATACACTTCTCCCCCATGTTTGTACATGCTACTGTTTGCAAAATACAGAACAGTGAGGTATAATGGTAGTCAAAAGCATCAGAAGCCACAGTTGGGGAGTATGTTTATTCTCTTATACAAGTTTAAACAAAGTTAATCAATCTCCTAACCATCACTTAAGGAAGAACAGCTTGGAGCAGATATTGAATCTTCTTGCCCATGTTGCAGCTGGATGAAAGTAAGTTTTTCTATCATCCATCATTCAGGCAGAAGTCTGGCTTCATGCACTTCTGGTTTAGTTGGGGAATGGCAGAAATGACTGTCCTGATTCAAGGCAGTAGAGAGGGCCAAAATAATGTGTCCTAATGGAGACAGGATTGAAGCCTAAAATGTGCTGAGGGGAAAAACTCCAGTCTGAAAGGGATAATTGATTTGTGTTGAAGAGTTCTTAGTCTACATAAAGACTACTCACTCATATAAATTGTCCTATTTAACAAGAATTAAATGTTTATCATGTCTAATTTGCATGGCCTTGATTTCTCAATCCAAATACACTGGATTTTTCCTTCACCCAGATTAAGGTTTGATATAATTTGTGCTAATCTGATATGTACACTTGAAAAGACCAGTTTAGGAAATGGTCTCCAAATGCTTCACTTTGGAGAAAGGGAAAGTATACCAGGTAGTAGTGTTCCCATGAGAAGCTAGTTTCTGTGAGTTTTCTTTTTCTGCTGGAGTTCATTTGCTGCCACAATGTACAGAGAATCAGTAGGAAAGAAGATACTCTGTGCTTCATTGGCAAGGACGCAATTTGTTACTAATTTTGTTTTTGAAAGAAGCAATGAGTACTTTTAGCAATTTTCCTCCTAACATCCATGAATACTCACTTGTACAAGGCCATCTGCTGGGGATGCTTTGTTTATGATTTCCTGCATGGCAGGGGGTTGGACTGGATGGCCCGTGCAGTCTCTTCCAACTCTATGATTCTATGATTCTAAGGTTACATATTTCATCAAAACATTTGCACATACAGGTGTCTGTGTAAAGGCCATCTTCTGTATAGATGTCCATTTCCATGGTGTAAGAGGGTTGTATCCACATGGCAAAGTTATGGTGACCCTAAAATGAACAGATCATGGTGTTTTCTGGGAATGTGTGACTCCCTCAAGGTCACCCAGTGGTTTTCCATGACCAAGCATGTAATCGAACCCTGGTCTCCAGAGTTGTAGTCCAACACTGAAACCACTAACTACATCAAAGCAGGGATTTGAACTATTGTGTTCCAGAATCCTAGTCCAACAGCCAAAGCACCACTCCACATTGGCTTTTAAATGATTAACTACAACATATATTTATACATTGGAATAGCCTTTTGAGGGCTCAGTTCTTGTGCAGTCCAATTTAGTGGTGTGTTTTATCTGAGTGCTAAAATATGGAGGATTAACAAGGTTTAAATGATGTGAAACACTGTTGCTCTATGAAGCCACTCCCAATTATATTGTATTCAAAACCATTCTTGCTAACATGCTTTTGAACAGTTAACAGGCTTGAAAGCAGCTAACATCACAAAGTTTATATATTCCTAAATCTCACTGTTACAATGTCATCAGTGCCAACAAATTTTGTGATCCTAGTAGAATATTAGTGATTAAGTGTATCATGACACTGTGATTATACTGTGTTATTTAAGAACATTTAATAGAAGCAAAAATACTGTTTTGGGAGTCATTCAGCAAGGGGGAAAACATGCATTCTGATATTGATTGGGAAGAGTTGGGAGTATTCTGTAGGTACAGAACAAAACTTTAGTCAGAGTCAAAGTAACATCACTGAGCTCAAGGAGAAATGGGTGATCTAAAACAAAACTAAAGGCAAGATTAATTGTAAGGCACTTTGCTGTGATTGACATTGGTATCCTGCATTGCTCTTGGCTCAGATCTCTTTAAATACTCATTACTTGCTGTGTCTCCAAGGACTTTCTTTTTGCAGTATCCCTCAATTACAGGAGAAGTTAACATTTGCATATATTGACTTTTTTAAGCTTGAAAGGTAGAATAAAAATAATGAAGTAGGAAGAAGCTGCAAGAAAAACGATGACTGTATCCTGTTTACTGGCCTAGACATACATAACTTTCTAAAACATACCTTACTGAAACATTGAAATATTATAAAGAAAGAGGAGGCTGCCATTTACCAGATTTAGAGATATACCACCAAGCTTGTGCATTGTTAAAGATTGGGTGAATTTTTTTAAAAAGCTACTGGATTTAGAAGTTGCACATTTAAAATATGGGATATGTGTGTTTCTGTGGTATAATAAAATACAGGTGAACAAAGAATTCAGTAATCACATAAGAAAAGCATTATTAAAGATTTGGTGTCAAATAAAAAGCTAATTTTATAATAAAATCTCTGCATGGATCTCAATCTAGGAAGCATTTTGGAAGATGGGAAACACTTCAACATTGGATAATGTATAACAAACTAATTATCAAAAATAGGGAAGGTAACATCCGAGTAAGAGCAAGGGAGGAATTAGAAGAACAGAATATTAATGTGCATTGGTCCAATCACCCTCAAATGATAAGGAAATTTAATAAAGAGCTCTCTAAGGAAGGCTCTGAGGAAAATTCTAATGAGATGGGGGGGGGATTCTGGTCCCAAGAGAATAAAAAAGTAACAAGATTATACAAACTTCTGTTATCAAGAGATCTAGAGGCTGAATTAGTCAAATCATTGATGATACAATGGGTGCAAGATGATACAGTGGGCCATTAGAGAGGTGGGGAAATGCATGGAAAAGAACCAACAAATTCACTACATCACAAGACTTAAAAAAGAATTTTCTCAAAATATTTAATAGATGGTATTACACGTCCTGGAAACTAGAGAAAATTTATAATAAGAGATTGTTGGCAATGTCAGAAAGAAATAGCTGTATTACATCACATGTGGTGGACATACCCTCAAATAAAGAAATGTTGGACAAAAATACATACGGTTATACAAAAAATGTTCAACTTACACTTTTCACTCAATCCAGAGATCCACTTACTCAATATAACTGTGGTACTAAATAAAGAAGATGAGTTTAGATACTGGAGAATTTTATTATACCTAGTAACCGCTGCTAGATTAGTTATAGCAAGGAAATGGGTAACAGAAGCTATCCCATCTATAGAGGAATGGCTTCAAAATTGTTACGAGATGTGAGAAATGGATAAATTAACACATTTAATAAATAACAAATCAACACAAGAAATTGAAAATGAATGGAAGCCAATTGTTAAATACTGGATGGGGATATAGGACATAAACGGTAGTTTACTGTTATTTATTCTAATCCAACCTAGATTAACAAAAATCTGAAATATTCACCAAAAATGATATGGGACAGTAGAAATGTCATACAATGTATAGAAATAGTCTAAAATGCTTATAGATAAATGGCTCCTCACTCTAAATGTCATTCATTCCCTCATCTCTTTTGCATAAATCTTCTGTGTATTGCCTCCAGTGTCTTTTTATTTCTTCTTGCTCCTGTATTATGTTCTTTTTTAATCCATAGAGCATCCCTGCCCTTGGTTTGAACTTGGCTTTAGTTACTCAGATTTTTTTGATAGAGGCCTCTCATTCTTCCTTTTTTAATTGTTGTCTTCAGTTTATCTGCATTGATCATTCTAGTATTTCTCCTTATCCCTGTGCGTCAGATGTTGCACAGTTGTGTTCATACTTCTGGTTTTGTCCTTTTGTTCTATCTCCACTTGCTTTTGCTTTTCTTCTTTCTTTTATTGCATGAAGTGTTTCATATGTCATCTATTGTTTCTTATCATTCTTTTTGGCCATTATTAGTGTTTGCTTGCATTTGTCCTTAATTATGTCTTTAACTTCTGTCCACAATTCTTCAGGTTCCCAGTTAATTATACTCATTAGTTACTTACATTGTCCTTGAATTCATCTGAGATGTTATTCAAGTCATATTTTGATATAATGATGGTTTTTGTTTTCTTCTTCAGATTCATTCTGATTTTTGTTATGAACAATTCATTGTCTGTGCCACAATCAGCTCCTGGCCTGGTTTTGGCAACAAGGATAGAGCTTCTCCATCTTCTACTTCCAATTATGTAGCCGATCTGGGTTTGTATTTACCATCTGGTGATGTCCAGGTGTATAGTCTCCTATAAAGCAAGTATAAAGCAAGTATTTGCAATGAATAGATTATTAGTCTCAGAGAATCCTATCAGATGCTTTCCTATGTTATTTCTTGTTCCTGATCCAAATTTTCCTAATGTTTTTTATTCTTCTTTGTTGTCAACGTTAGCATTCAAATCTGCAATGGTTAGTTTGAAATCTCATGATGGTATGTTGTCAATTTCTTCTTGGACTGCATCATAGAATCTTTCGATTTCCTCTTCATCTGCATCTGTGGTTGGTGCATATACCTGCATTATTATGATGTTTATAGGTTTACCCTGAAGCCTTATTGATAATACACTCTCTCATAGTATTGCTATATAAAGAGATATGAAATGTAATTTCTGTGTTATATGGCAGATATTATTTTCTCTTTGAGTTCCTAAGGCACTGTATAGATGGGACACCTAGCGTCCGCATGTCTTGGCACTTTCATGATGCAGCAAGTGTGCCATTGGCGCCTTGCGGCATCATAATGGCACCACAGAAAGAAGCCGCTTTCTGCTCAAATTTAAGTGCATAATTAATTTCTGGAAATTCTGAAGAATACAGAGGAAGAGTTGGGCTGCTAGGTGTCTATGCTTTTGATATCTCCCAGCATGTTTCTGGATATTGTCAAGGTGGGTGCCAGCAATCCTATTTACATGAATACACTGAATACAGAGGTAAACTGTGGTGTGCACAGTCTGTAGCCCTAAGGCTACATGCATCTGTTGGCTGTTTTCTGTGTCACTCTGGAAGCTAGAAGGACTCTGCACACTGTTCTTCATACCTCTCCTTGAGAACAAGGATCCAGGAAGAAATATGCTGTTACTTGGCTTCCAAGAATTATGTTTTCCCACTGTTGGTACAAGGAAAAAAAAACAGCCATCAATGTTACAAATTATTTGGAGATGGTAAAAGCTTTCATTTCCACATGGACTCTGTAATCCTTAATGTCAGCAGGAAGAGGAGGATTAAATCTACTCACCACTGTGTATTGAAATATGTGTTGCAGTAAGGCAAGTGTGTATATGTGTATGTACATCTGTGTGTGTCTGCATATCTGTGCCTTCAGCCACTATCCAATGTAAAAAGCTTGCACAACAATAAGTTAGTAAAATACCTACCATTCTCTAAGAACATTTGGGAAATGTAGACTGTGTTTTGGTGGGGAAAATAATAAAAACACAATGTGAACAGAAATACTATATCAAATGTAAACATTATATGCATTTCTTTTTTTAAAATCACTTTAATTAAAAAAGGTACAAAAAAGTCAGTCAAGGAATGGTGCAAGGTAATATGGGGATGGAATTGACCTTCACAGCCTCACTAGTATATTGTTCAAAGCTGACTGCTTTCTATAATATGATTAATGTCAGCTTGATCTTCTTCATCCCTGCCCCCCAAAATTAACTAGAACAAGAGATTGTCAAGAAAGTCTTATTGATTTTATGGAGAATCTCTTTGGACTCTTTTGTGATAAACAGTGTTTAACCTGCTGTGAAATGTCAGTAAAGTCAATGTGAAATGTCATCTGTGTTGAAAATGAAATAAAGAGGGCACGCTCTATCTGAAGTGATCACACACACAGAGAGACAGAGAGAGAGAGAGAGAGAGAGAGAGAGAGAGAGAGAGAGATTCAACTGACATTACTTATGATGACTCATTTATACTAATTACTATTCTAATTATTTTATTAAATCTATTTCTATTTCATGTTATATGTTTGGAATCCAGGCTCTATTTGAAAAAAAGGTCTATTCAGATAAATAGATAAATAGAGAGTGAGGTAATTAAGTAGACAGAGGTAGCATATGTATCTATGGTGTGCTAAAAGTTACTTCCAATATGCAATAATGAAATAGTGCTGTAGATCTGACAAATTGAAATTTGGTTTTGTAGATCAACTCAGAGTGATGGTGATGCCTGCTAGGATCTTTTGACCAATTTACAGCCATAGAGAAAGTTTGGAATTTCTGTCTATAGTTGCTGTTTGTTTAATTCTTCTGGTATATTGTTTAATGTTTGTTTGTTTGTTTTAAATCCTTTCATTGTTTATTCTGTTAATCTGTTTTGCTAATGCTCCTATCAGCCTTCCAAAAATGATATCCATGATATCTCAAAATGTATGTTCAAATCTATTATCTCGTAAAAATTCTTTCCTGCTCTTCATTTTCAGTGGTCCAAGCCTTATTTCACATCTCTTTCTCCTCTGTCACTAAAGCCCAGGAACTTTTCAAATAACATTAAAAACTGTTCCAGCTATCATACCACTGTTGATGACTTACCAATACTGGCATTCACTTTGTCCAATTCACTTTGTCCTAACATTTTAGTGTCTTCCTTTCATTTTTCCCTTCAGGGTTCACAACTGGGAGTATGTTCATTTTAGGTAGTGCTTCTGGTCTGATAGCTGTGTGATACTTCTATCTGGAAATAATGGATTTGAGCATCCATGATTTTTGCTATTGGGGAGGGGTATGGAACAGATTCCCCATGGATAGCAAGTGACTACTATATATCGACTTACTGCAGTAATGCAGTATGGGCAATTGGTTGCCTAAATATTTTCTTACTGCTTTAATGATCAAATGAAAATCAGTTACATTTGTTGCTAATGTAGCCAATCTGTGATGATCAGAAAAAAGCAACTGTGGGGCTGTACAGACAGCCCATAAGGGGCGGCTGTATGCCACCCCTGGAAGTACTGGATTGGGAACGTGGCAACACCATGCCATGCCCCAACCCAGTTCAAAAAAACCAAAAATGGCATTTCTTTTTCCACCCAGGAAAGGGCATCATAGGTGTTGCAGCACAGCGTTATGAATCCCCTTTGGTTTTGCATCATGTAGATGCAACCACAGAGTGGTATCATCAGGGCATGTGCCAAAATGGCACCATGGGGATGAGGTCACGGCATCAAGCGTGTGGACCCAATGCCGTGACTGCCCACAAGCCAGCACAAAGTGCTGCTCTGTATCTCCCTTAAATCTTTAAAAAGAATCTCAGTGTAATGACCTGGATTTAACTGCCCTACATGACAGCTGTCTATATCTATGTTTTTGTTTGTCAACACGGAGGTTGTATTTTCTACCATTCACCAAAACAATGAAAGTTCACCAAACTCATAGCTATATTTTTTCTTGTTGAAAGAGACCCTCCTCCAAATGTCCATTCTGTGATGGGTGGAGAGTGCAAGGGATTGGAGAAGTGTCTGGTTATAGCCAGAGCCCAGCAAATCTTAGATGATGCCATTGGTTTGTGTATGGCTATGGGGCATAGCAGGATGCTTCTCTACCCCACCCCCACCCCCCATAGTCATTCAAGAAGACTGCTGAGCAAAACTCTGAGTCCTGGTGATGTTTGTGATAGGCTTCAGGGTTGAAATCCAATAAATTTGTAGAGCTGAAATTCCCTACCTGTAGTTTATGCAAAGCTTTTAAAATTGTGCTTAGTATATTGTGTCCCCCACCTGAGCCATGAGATGGGAAGTTGACTGAAACAGTTGTCCCAGGGGAAGAGCTGTTGAAGGAATCACCTGGGGAAATAGATCCTTATGAGCTAGCCCAAAGGGACAAGGAGGGGGAGGAAGGAATTTAGAAGACAGCAGAAGCCGGGACAAGGATAGCGGGGGCATCGTCAGAAGTGGGAGGAGGTAAAAGAGACGGCAAGGTGGACATAGAATGGAGAGTGGAAGACTGGAGACTGGTGAGGAGGTTGTGGAGAGGGAAAGAAGAGAGGGCCACCCTTTAGAAGAGAGGACTCCTGCCTTACAATGAGGGAGAAGCCACCCAAGAAGTTCCAGTTTGCTTTGGGAGAGGGAAGGAGACTCGTGGATAGAAGACTTCCCAGATTGGGAGACAGTTCAGCTGCGAGAGACACCCCTGAGGATACTCTCACCAATAGCAATCAGTGAGGAGGAGTGGTGGGACGCCCGGGGCCAATGTTGGTACTGAGGCAGGGGCCCCATCCATGTGGAGAAGACCAAGTGGGAGGTATCAGAAAGTGCTGAAGATGCCTGAGAAGTTATAGGGTGTGGTGCCAGGCTCTGTGTGAGAGAGTGAAGACAAGATGATTCTAGTTGTAATTATTGGGGAAGATGACACCTGTTGCTAAGAATAAAGTTATTGCACTGGCTGAAAGCATAATCCAGCCTCCCCATGTACTTCCATCACAAGAAGTCAACAAGGCAACCCAAGATACAAACCCTGACAGAGAAGGGGGCTGGCCATAGCATAAAACAGAACAGCATGTTTCAAAACAATATTTTTGCTTTCCTAATGCCAAACCCATACTTTCTATTGCAAAAAAGGCCATTCTTCTCAAAGAACAACACAGAAAGAATGTTAATGTCTACCAGATCATTTCCATGGTATTACAACATTCTCCCCTTCCCTTCCCTTCCCCTCCCCCCCCCCCTCTCTTTTTCTCTCTCTCTCCTTTCCTCCTCCTCCTCCTCTTTTTGTTTTGGTACTTCAGTTCCAAAAAGGATGCATCCTGGGCAAGGGAAGGAGGCAGACAGGTAACTATCCACCATACATTTCCTAGAAATAAATGTGACCTTTCCATTATGATTTTATTAGCTACACCATTTTTACATTACTTTCCATAGCAACCTCACAATGAAACTCAAAAGGTACTGTAGCGAGCATTGAAAGCAGGAACAGCAGCAAAGAGCTGACTTCTTTGTCAAGAGCCTGCCCCTTTATCTGTCTGGCATCATTTAAAATATGGCTTCCTTGAATTGATTCAAGTAAGAGAGGAAACTGGCAGCAAGTCTGTGTGATGGAAGAAAGCTAACTCTGTAGAAGTGGGTGAAATGAAGGAGGTGTGTTCCAGAAAAAGCTGAGTGGAAATACTCTAGAATTTCCTGCAAAGGTTCACACACACACACCCTTTTTATTTTTCACTTTTATACATTCATAATATTTCATTTTGATTTTAAGGTATGGATTTCTTCAGAGCAAGCTGGTCCAATGTGCCAGTTCAGTGGTCAATTTAAATGAATCTGATGCTTGTTTAATGTGTGCAATTAAGGCTAGGTTTCCAGAAAGCGCTGCCAAATCATTTCAGTCCTGACCCGCAACACCCTCACTATTCCAGTCCTGGCCCTTCTGTGAATAGCATCTGCCAATCATGCTGCACTCTGCCAATGTGTGTGGTAGCTGAAATATTTGCACAGATTGTAGAAAAGAGCTTTCATTCAGAACAAGTTGTAGCACTTTTGGACACAGGTTTCTAAATACTTGCATATCACTTGTAAGCTGAAAAATACATTACCTTGTTCTTCCTATCACCATCACTTGAATTAATTATTGCTCTTGTGGCATAGCTCCTCATTTGCTTTATGATTATTCCTCATACATCTAGTGTCTAATTTAGCTTTTGACATAATTATGATGGCAGAGAGCCAATGTTCAATTAAGACACATCTCCTGTTAACTAATGGTTTGATTCTGCATCTTGTATTGGGGCTTTAACAGGGTTGAAATTGTGTTTCTGCTTGGCTTAGGTCCAGTTGTTACAGCTGCTGCTTTTACATCCCTTGAGAAGGAATTTTGGGGGAAGAGTATCTACTTTCCTTAATTTCAACAACACCTCTGTTCTTCTGCATCAAAGGAAAGCAAAATGCTGAATTCAAAGGTGTCTTTGGACCAGAAGTCCAAGCATTTAGCATTATGTACCTATAATATCAGCTATATTATGTCACATATAATTAAAATCTTAAGAGATAGGGAAGTTACTTTAAGTGCCAATTTAATTGTTATTTTCCATCAAGTTCGCTTCAGTTTATGGTAACCCTGGTTGCATCAACACTGCAGAAATAATCCAGTTTGACACTATTTCAGTTGCCATGGTTCAATGCTATGGAATTCTGGGGTTTGTAGTTTTGTGAGACATTTAGCCATTTCTGTCAGAGAGCTCTGGAGCCATGACAAACTACAACCCCAAAAATGCTATGTAATACTGAGCCATGGCACTTAAAGTGGTGTCAAACTGGATTATTTCTGCATTGTGGTCCTAGTGAATGACAGACTTCCAAATGCCTTGTTAGTAACAATCACAAGACTGCAACAGCTCAGATTGCACAAAGTCAAGGCTATGGTCTTCTTTTCCACTTTGCTGAGCATTACATTATTTTTTAATCAGTCATGTTGTCTTATGATATATTCAAATAGGGGCAAAGCAGATGGACAAAATGGAGGTATCTGTGGCCATTCTGGCTGCAATCACTCTGGGACTGCAGTGAATGGATAGCTTGCTCCTGAAGCAGGCCAATGCCAGCGGTCTCAATCTACCACCAGCAGGAGTGTTTTTTCTGCTCCTTTTCCAGCTAGCTTTGGGCAGGCAAAAATTTTGCTTCGCAAGGAGGCTTTTGGTATGTTTTTAATGGTTTTATATAGGGTTATTCAAAAGAATGGTGCAAAACCAAAGGCCTGTAGAGAGATTGGTAACAATGGTAATTGGGCAGTGTATTTTTAACTTAGCATTTTAAAAATATTTTACATTTGTGACTTGTTTTATTTCTGACTTGTTACATTTCTGACTTGTTATGATGTGGGCACACTGTATTAGACTCTGTATTAGCTAGAACAGGGTGGGCAGTAAATTCATTTCACTTTTCAAATATGCATCAGTTGTGTAGTGAATTTTCCTTACATTTGCAATTCCTTATAAATCAAAACTTTGTATTTCCGTGCAACAAAATTGGCATCATGCTTCACAGGGCATTCCAGAGGATAAGGGAGCCTTTAGCATAAAGAGAGGTGCAAATCCTTAGAGGGTGTGATCCTGCCTTGAATGTCTTTTATCAGACATTGTAGATTCATCAACATTGCTTACATTCATACACTAAGGTTGTTACTTCCAACTTCAGATCTTCCTAGTTCCACTGCTACAATTATTTTGCAAGATGTCAATATTTAACTTTAGAAGGAGAAAGCTGGGGATATGATATATATCTGAATATAGTAAAATAGATACTGTAAATAATAGTCATTGCTTAATTAGTTGCTTGATTTTTTCTTTTTGCCAGTTGAACTTGAAAATCTTTTCAAAGCTTAAATCAACACCTTAGGTTAAATATCAAGAGACCATTTATTGCAAAACTTCCTACACTGACTGTAGGAATCATTTGTGTTATTTTTAAATCTTAGACTTATGAACTAGACAGGACAAAAATATTTCATATCATTAGGTGCCAGCATGAGGTTCCTAGTTTACCAGTTTAGTGATGCCCCCTCGACAACATTTTTAAAATACAGATGGCCTGTTTTGTTTTGTTTTTTTCTTTTTCTGTTTTGACAATGCTGCTTACTCAATTGGAATTTGTTCCATATTGCACGGGGATGTTGTATTCCTTTGTGTTTATATGGCATTCTTTAAATAACCTTCAATTAGAAAGCCAAACATCTTTATTTGGAACAATTCCTCTTCCATCTGTAAAACAAAGCAGGAACAGAAAAAATTAGTATCATTATACAGAGGAGAAAGTGCTATAATTACAATATGACTAAACAAAAGTAAAGTGAGTATGAGTTATATATAAAGATCAGTCTTAATTAGAGCATTTGTGAGATCAACAGAAGTATTACTTTAACACACACAAAAGCATCTACACAAGAACAACAGAGAGATATCATTATATTGTTAAACTGAGTTGGTGGAGTTCTCATACTTTGCAGCAAAGCTTGTCAATTTATGAGCCCCTGAGCCAGCACCAGAGGCCTCAAAACTTACTGTGTGTCATTGAGGTCTTCTGTTTATTATAAATCTATAACCTGAATTTTACTTTTCCATAAAAAAAAAAAGTTCAATGATTTGTTGCCCCCTCCAAGACATGAGGCAATCTGTAATACAGCAAATACATCAAATTAAATAGAATGCAGCAGATGTCAGTATTAGCATTAAATGGGGGCTTGGCAACTTGTGGCACCAGCTCTGTGAGATACTCTATATGAAGCAGCATTTTATAACACGATACTGTACACTTCCAGACATCAAGGTATGATCTGTCTACTTCAAAAAGACATGGGCTAAATTAATACTGTTATGTTTATATTGGATTCTGCTGTGCTGTGAATTTTGTCTACAAGTTTCTGTTATTTGACAGGATCCAGTGCTGAACTTCTACCGGTTGACCACAAAAGAAGAAGGAAGACAACAGAGATATAAAGAATATTCGTACATTTCCCCATCTTTGATTATTGAGACATCTGCTTAAAAAATGGCCAGATGCCACATTTGGAAACTTTAGAACCAAAAATTGTTTCTCATTAAAAACAAGTAAAAATGTTCAAAACTGGAAAAAAGGAACACATCAAAACAGTCTTCATCATCTAGTTCCAATAATAATAGCTAAATAATTATATTTCTATAATCTCTCTTTCTCGTTGTTGCTTTCTTTGCAATTCAAAAACCTGTTCCAGAAGTCAGGAAACACCATCCACATCTTATGTGCAGGCAGACGGAAAATAGAAAATGAAAACGTTCCATCTGAAATTCAGGAACTGTAGGGGCAGAGGAATTTTGAGTTTAAGTCATGGCTTCTTTGTTGTTTACAAGCTAGCACTGATCCTTTTGGTTTACTTCTAATGAGATGACATATGGTTTTATATAAGAACGAAGATTCAGAAAGGACACATCCTATGCTTTCTACAAGCGCATTGATGGCTAAAAAGGCCAATTTGAGATAAACAAGTCCGGTTGCAGAAAGCACAGCAGAAAGTCTCCTTGGATGATGTTTCCAGGTTGTGGTTCTTTCTGCGTTGTTGTTTCTTTTCGACACTCGTTTGGCATGTGCTTTCAAAAAAGGCTGCAGCATCGTAGATATATAATAAAATAGACCTCAGCAATGAAAGATAATCACCGGAATTTTTAAAAGGGGCACCAACTGGAATCAAAGCAAACAGAGATGGAGACAGACTATCAGACCTTTCTAAAAGCCTCCTTTAAAGGCCAGATTTGATATATTTTCCCAATGCTGGTCCCACGTAGATCATGTTTCAATAGCTCTGTCTGGAAGTTACAAAATCATGGCTAAAGGTAAAGTTAATTCCATCATCTTTTTAGGATATGACATACCATTTTAGACAGGAAAAAGTGACAACCTGACTATTATGTGTGTCTTTCTGCCTTCAAGTTGGTTGTTGACTTTTGTGAATTTTACAGAATTTTCTATGTAAGGAATTCTCAAAGATGGCCTATCCCTGCCTTCCTCTGAAATAGAGTTCTACCATCCAAGTATTAACCAGGCTTGATCTTGCTTAGCTTCCAAGATCAGACAAGATCTGCCAACTTCAAAGTAATTGAAGCTCATTCAACCCTACTATTAAGATGTAATAAATCGGATTCTAAAATATAGAATCTCAAATTATGAATTAATGCAGCTTCATCCAGTGAAGGTTGTGCACTTAACTCCTGATATCACTTCTTACATGCAACTGTGTGGAACAGGGTGATTATGCACATCAGTGTTGGCATATTTCCTGGAGGCATCTGGTTAGCCATATATCAACACTTCATTTGCTCCTGAATGGTTTATAGGTACAAACTAGAAGACTTTACCTTAATATGATGATGTTGCACATGTCCAAAAATGTCACAAAACCAATGAAAACACATTCTAGATAAACAGAATGAGGCATAATAAGAATGTATCTTATATACACACCATTTAGGTCCTGTCAGAAATAACTTCTTTATACAATCAGAGAGGAGACTGTATGCAACACAATACAAATAGATTACATAATAGCCAACAGAAGGTTAAGAAGCTTCATTCTTGTGCCAAAAATAAGATCAGGTCAGACTACTAGCAGTTTATGGTCTGCAGAACAGACCACGAACTACTAATATCCAAAATAAGATAAAGCTAAAGAAGAACACCAAAATCAATCACCATGCCAAAATATGATCTGAAGAACACCCCAACAGAGTTTAAAGAAAGTGTGAGAAATAAATTTATACTATTAAACCTAACTGACCAAGAACCAAAAGAACTATGGACAGAAGTCAGACACATAGTCAAAGAGGAATGCAAAAAGATGATACTGGTGGCTAAAAAGAAAGAAACAATGGATGTCAGATGAAATGCTTCAAGCAGTTAAGGAAAGACAAGAAGCAAAAGTAAAGGGAGACAGGGATAAAATCCGAACCATGAGTGCAACTATTCAAAGATTAGTGTACAAAGATAAAAAGAATTGCTACAATAATCAAGGAAATAGAAGTGAAATAGAAGCTGACAAAACACTTGTTACACAAAATTCAAGAAATCAAAGGGAAATTTAAACCAAGGGCAGGGTACTCTACAATCAGAAAAGGAACATAAGACACAATGATTTATTTATTTTTAAATGGGAATAGACTAGCCCCAAATTTTGGAAAGTGAAGTGTAAGCAGCTCTCAAAGCAATTGGGAAGAAAAAATTACCATGAACAGTTGACATACCAATCGAAGTGCTACAATCCACAGTGACAGAATCAAGTTCATTACTAACTAAAATATGCCAACAAATATGGAAAAATAATAGAGTATACTACAGATTGGAAGTGACCAATATACATTCCTATCCACAAAAAAGGATACAAAAAAGATTGTAGTAATTACAGTACCATTGCACTAAGTTTTCACACAAGCAAAATAATGCTCAAAGTTCTGCAGCATAGGCTCTTACCACATATGAAGAGAGAGATCCCAGAGGTGCAAGTAGCTTTCACATTGCAAACATATGATGGTTAATTGAGTACACAAGGAAATCCCATAATTAAAGGAGCATGTGATATGACTACAGCAAATAATTCAACTGAAAAGCTATGGCTTGCTCTTAGAGGAATGGGTGTGCCACTTTACCTGATTCTCTTGATGCATAACCTGTACTCAGGATAAGAGGCTGCAATTAGCCCTCAATACAGAAAAGCAAAACAATTCCCAATAAGGCAAGGCTGCATTCTATCACATTTTTTTTCAATATGTATGCAGAAAATATCATATGCAGAACAGACTTGGACTCAGAGGCAGATGAACTGAAGATCAGAGGAAGAAACATTGGTCCATTCCAGATGGGCTTATAGCACGTCCCCAGGACATACTAAGGTTAGGAAGGGGTGTCACTTCCTGATGCCCCTAACCCTAGTACGTACTGGGTATGTACAAAATGGTGGCGCCTGTCCACATGGGGGCCGCCATTTTGATGTTGTGGATGCATAGCGTCCGGATGTCGCATGACACTAAAGACATTGCGAGTGTGCCATTGGCGCCTCACAACATCATAACCGTGCTGCGAAAAGAAGCACCATTTTGGGGCTTCTTTTTGCAGCACGGAGGAGCCACGCGGTTTGGACACTGGGGCTCCTCCGCACTGCAAATGGCGGCGGCGGCAGACCGCCTGTTTTGGGCAGTCTGTAAAGCGCCATTAACAACCTAAATGTGCAGACAACACCATACTACTAGCAGAAAGCAACAAAGACCTGGAACAATTACTAAAGAAAGTCAAAGAAGAAAGTGCTAAGGTAGGGTTAATGATAAATATTAAGAAAACAAAAATAATGACCGTGGAAGAACTATATGAATTCATCCTACTGTAGTCAAAGAATTCCCATATCCTGGATGAAACCTTATCAAAGTGGAGACTGCAATCATGAAATCAGAAGAATACTAGAACTATGAAGGGCAGCTATGAATGAACTAGACATGATCCTACAGTGCAAAGACATAACACTAAATACTAAAGTGGGAATTGTCCAAGCCATTGTATTCCCCTTCATCATGTATGAATGTGAGAGCTTAACGGGGTGCTGGAGAAGAATGCCAAGGATGCTATGAACAGCCTAAAAGACAAGAAGAAGGAAAAAAAGGGGGAAGGGAGGAATCCTAGAACAGATTAAGCTTGAACTCTTTCTGGAAGCCAGGATGACAAAACTGAGGTCGGACACCCCATGAGAAGAAAAGAATCATTAGAAAAGGCAATGATGCTAGAAAATGTGGAAGGCAGCAGAAAGAAAGAATGACCACAAGCCATATGGCTAGACTCAATTAGGGAGACCACAGACCTGAACCTGCAGGACCTGAGCAGAGAGGTAGAGCATAGGAAGTCTTGGAAATGTTTGATCCACCGAGTCGCCATGAGTTGAGTTGATTTGAGGGCAGCTAACAAGAACAACAACAACTCTGTTAAAGCACTGAAATTCATCAATAATTTGTGAATAGTTTTATCCTGAACCCTGAAAAGTGGGTGTCACGATGAGTCCCACTCACCCAACAATTTTCTTATTCAGGGCAGCCCCATGGGTTTTGTCATCCCATCACTGCCACCAAATTATGTGACGAGAACCACCAAAACTGCTTATTTTTCCCTTTTTAGAATTCACTTTCAGACGGTACCTAGTAGCATGGCTACTTATTTCAGACCCAGAGGAGCTTGTAAGTAATTAACAATAAAACTTTATTTGAAAAACAATGTAACAATGGTTCACTTATTCAGTTGATATATTCACTTGGTATTGTTTCACTTCTTTGCATTTAGTTACACTTTGTTATTTCTCTCTCTCTCTTTCTAGAGAACACTGTAGGGCCCTCACACCGTCCTCATTTACTGTTATCTTTCTGACTTTATTTCTCTTATCCCTCAGGATATCTGACTTGGAGTGCTGTATCAGAACCAAGTCCCTCACTTCTGAACTTGTTCCCTATCAGACCCTGTCATAGAGCTAAGTCGTTCCCTTCCAAACTTTAGCTCTCACAGTCCTTAACCTCTGGACTTTCACACAGCCAGACCCTAACTGTCTGAAACCAAAACCCTATCTGACTCCAAGTGTCAGCAATGGAATTCTCCTCCTGCTACCTGACAACATTCTATTGGCTGTCTCCAGCTGACTCTTGATTGGCTGTAGCTAGCTTTTTCCTGATTGGATGTTGCTAGCCTGGCATAATTCTGCCTGTTCTTCACAGTGGGTCATTATCGATATTATTTCTATACTGAAAAGGGGACTGAGACCAAGTGCTTTCCTTACCAGATTTCACCATTCCTATCCTGGTTCACTCCCTGCAGCTGCACAAAACTAGTTATATATAAAATTTTCATAATACCTTACAAGTTATTACTTTAATTCAAGGGTGTTCCAAGTTGGCTATCCTTTGGCTTCAAGAGAAAGTAAAAACAGCACTCTTTTTGTCCAAACTTCATAGTTAGGTGAGGAGGGGGGAGGTTTGGCTGGAAACACTCCCTCATGCTAAAATCACTGTGGTGAATTATCATGCCAAGTTTGCCTTAATTATCAGAACAATTAGCATACAATATAGGCTGAAATGAAAAACAATCATAATTACAAATGACATTATGGGGTGATTTCTTCTTCCAATACCGGTGTTTAGGATCCAGCACTGTATTTCATCTTATTGGATTTTTGTGCGTTTTAATCTATTATTATTGCTGTATGCAATATTGTATTTTGCACACATTCCCTGCTGTGGAATTAGATGTGCAGCCATTGTAGCATAATGAATATGCTTCTTAACAATGGGAATCCTTTAAAAACACAATAACATTTTGAATTTCATCATTATGAAAGATTAGGAATGTACATTTTAATTCCCCTGATGTTAGTGAGAGCGTGTTGTGAGCTAAAATATTTAGGTTTTCAGTGCCAGTTTAATTAAAAATATTCATTGTCTTGCATCAAAAATATGATTTGAACAGAGTTCACATATTTCAGAATTAGATTTTCACTGAATCACATTGGAGAGCATCATGGAAAATGCCTGGAGATAATGTGAAACTTTAGCTGTTAAAACCATTGGGACCTAAAAAGAGGCTGTGTTACTGCAGAACTGTTCATTGTGTAGCAACCAAATTCAAATGAGACATGACTTTTCATATCTCTCAATATGCACTTTTACCCTATATTGAACAATGACTTTTAAGGAAGAGAAGGTTGCCCTCTTCCTTAAAAGTGCAATTGACATCAGTGTTTTTGTTTATTTCCATATTTTGCCTGCATAGGTGACTGTACTCTGGGAGTAATATTAGTCCAAGATACACTGCAGAAATAATCCAATTTGAGATTGCTTTAACTCTCCTGGCTCAGTGCTAAGGAATTCTGGGAACTGTAGTTTTGTGAGTCATTTAGCTTTCGCTGTCAGAGATCTCTGGTGTTACAATAAACTGCAATTTCCAGGATTCTTAAGCACTGGGCCAGGGCAGTTAAAGTGTTGTCAGACTCTATTATTTCTTTAGTGTGTTTTGGACCATTGTTGCTGCGCCACATTTTATTTGCTGTTTTATAGAGATCCTTAGAAATGGTTCTTACAAATATAGGGCTGGAAAAAATGACAGCAAAGTTGACTGGAATGGAATTATTCCTAAATGTGATGTTCTTTTAGTAAATTAGGGACACTTAAGCCTTATGTGGGCATTCTGAATGTGTTGAAAGTAAAGGTCTGGGGATGACCACACAAGGCCTGTCCCCTATGTTTTAGTTTGATTGTTCCACACACATGGAAAGTGGCTTTCTGAAGAGGAGATTCATTTCAACTCTATATATGGAGGATCTTCTCATGATCTGGAAATGAGAGGTGTGACTAGAAAAGTCACAGAGAAACACCATTGTCCATATGTGCTGGCTTATGTATGGAGAGGATGATGAAAAACATTTGTTCCCATTCCAGCTCTTTACATGAGTTCTGCACCCATATTTAGAATGCCTGCCTTATATTTACTCATTTAGTGGTATTTTGCACTATTTGAGAATAGCAAATTAGTGGCATTGTGCATATTTTGCTTGTCTTTTATCACAGTTTATTGTAAAGAAGATGAAAGCCATCCATGTGCTAAAGTTTCTCATAGGAATGTTTAAAGCTAAAATTAAACCCATAGTGCATTTTTGTGCCTACTTTCCCCCAACAGTTGCGTGTCTGAGCATATTTTCTTTATTTTCCTAACCCCAAATTTGTTTCAGAACACTTTTGCATATGTCTTTGTATGCGGTAAAATCTTAAAGCACCTTAATAAAAACTGTATACATTATTTTTGCACTTTCCCCCAGGTGTACACATTTTTCTGCCTTTTTTATGTGCACATTTATTGAAAGCATTTTAATGAATTTTTCAGTATATTTTTTCCCAAACACATGTTTTGGACACTGTTTTATTTAATGTATATAATTTGAGCACACAAAGATCCCCCCTTGAGACACATTCTGTGAAAAAGGCAGGATATGAATTGAATAAATAAATACGGACCTCAATAATTGTTCTTTAAAGGCAGGGGAGCTGGATAAATTTATGGATGATGGAGCCATCAATGTCTGCTCATCAGGATGGCTATATTTCTTCTTGTGTCAGAGGCAACATTCCTTTGTGTGTCAGTTGCTGGAGAGTGGTTTATGGAGTGTTTATTTATGGAGGTGCAATTGCACTAATATCCTGCTAGTGGGGTTCCTATATGCAACTGCTTGGCCTCCTAGTGAACAGAATTTTGGACTAGGTAACAACTCTGTCTAATCCAGCATCCTCAACCAGCCAAAAGGTTGAAGGAAATTTCTATAAATTTTTATACAGAAGTACAGCTTTTGGAGGAATGAGGGCCTTCTCATGCTGTAGACAAAGAAACTTGAAGGATAGACTTCTCTCTCCTTTCTGGCAAAAGGTCAACACAAGCTAACTAGGAACAAAAGACAGCCATTGGGATCCCTTCCAGCTCTATGATTCTATGACTCAGATATCAATGTCTCAAAGCCTAAAGGATACTATATAATGCCATCTCCTGAAGAAGCCCTCCCGAAGAAGGATCCAGAAGTACATTAGAACTATTGCCCTATCAGTAATATTCTGTAATTGGCCAAGATGCTTAAGTATGTGGTGGCTGGGCAGCTTTAGATGTTCTTGGAAGAAATAGATTATCTGGATCCATTTCAGTCTGGTTTTGGGCCTCAGTACAGTACTGAGACAGCCTCTGATTGATAACCTACTCTGGGGGGAAGACAGGTGGAATGCCACACTTCTGATCTTTATTTTATTTTACTTTATGTTATTTTTTAAAAAATGATTTGATTGTAAGTCAGGCTGAAATCTTTGGATATTGGGTGAAATATAAACATTTAAATAAACAACATTATATAAAATATTATGAAACTAAATCCAGAGTGCATACAGAACACAAACTAAGTTATTGGGGGGGGGGGGGGTTTGAATGCTATTCACTCACCATGGTGCAGTGATTTAAGGAGTCTGGGATATCAATGTTGAAATCCCTGGTTAGCCATGGAAACCTTTTTCCTTTAAACTTTTGTCTCACTTTCAAAGCAAAAATAACTCTTCAACACCCTTGCCCCCCCAGTCATTCTTTACTGCAGGAGGTAAGCCCACGCTGGGTTCAGTGAAACAACTGAAGGATTCATAGGTCAGTGGCATAACTAGGTGAGTATGGGAGGTGCAATCTACACCAGAAGAGGGGTAATATCTAGTCAGGGCCTCTTCCCATTACATGTTGAGAAGGGGCAGGTGTGCCACTCCATGCTTCTCCACAGCAGCAGCACCCTACTCAGGATGAGTCTACTGCTGCTGGGATGAAAGAGAAGGGAGAGCATGCCCCCTAGGCTTCGCCATGGCAGTGGTTCTCTCTTCAGGAAGAGGTTGCAGCCGCAGCAAAGGAGAAGTAGTGAGTGTGTCCTTTTGGCCATCACCACTATCTCCTGGAAGTTACAGACACACTTAGTGACATGAGTCATGGGGATGCCACTGAGATAGGCCATGTTTTCTAAGCCACTGAGGGCTTAATAGTCTAAATACTGCTGTGATCTGTAATCTCCAATCAGGCCAAAACAATAGCTATCATCATAGTTCCAGAAGACACAGTCAAGAGGAGATTAAGAACTTTATCGCACAGGCCCTGGAATGAGCTTGTTGTGTTCTAAAAGGGAACATGATGGGGATTGGAGGTGGCAAAGAACGCATCTTGGCACACAGGGAGAATGCTGATGCTGTCGTTGGACATTCCCATCATGTTCCGGATGTGTTCCCTAGGGGTTGATTTTCAGGAATGCTTCTCAAGCATTCCTGAAAATCGTCCTCTCTGGGATGCATCCAGAACACGATGGGAATGTTTGGTGGCAGCGGCAGCGTTCTCCCTGTGCACTAAGATGCAGTCTTTGCTGCTTCCCATCCCCATCATGTACCCTTTTAGAACATGACATGCCCGTTCCAAGTTCTAAGTATCTTTTGCCACCAGTTATCATTCACTTATTCTTAACTATTTCTTTATCTCCATCTCTGGTATTGTCCCACTGGGCCAAAAGCTTGTCCCACCTTTATTCTGGCGGCATCCCATTCAAATGTCACAAGCTCAAACCTCAGTTCTGGTGAAAACGGTCTGGATAATGTCTGGTATATTTTGCATGTATAATAACTTGAACATGAATTTTTAAAAATCTTATCTCTTACTCCAAATCTTCCAGCAATATCTGGAGGCCCATGTTCTTGCACAGTGGAGAAAATGACACACAAAAAAGGATGGGAGTGAAGTGAAACATTCCCATCCCTAATGTGCGACTGCACAAAGATGATCAGAATATGTCACATTTATCTTGTCATTATCCCATGAATGGAGTGAAATTGTCCCATCACTTTTCATTAATGGAAGTTTCTGTTAATGAAAAAAATGATGGGACAATACCACTTGATTGAGGGAATACTCAATCTCCCTGTACCAGCCCACCAGAGTACTGAAATCATTGAGAGAGATTCTTCTCTCTGTCCCCCCACTCTTTCAGGTGCATTTGATGGGAACAAGAAAGAGGGCCTTCTCAGTTGCTCCCAAGCTTTTGAACTCCCTCCCTAAAGAGACCATGATGGCATCACCCTTACTATCCTTCTGATGCCACGTAAAGATGTTCCTGTGCAGTCAGGCCTATTAAGTGGAGAAGGACCAGGTTTTTAATGCTGGGCTAACCAAATTGTAATGACTTGTATTTTAATATATTAAATTTTAATTTATAACTGCTTTAATCCTTTAATTTATAACTGAAATGATACTGTACTTGGGCAGTAAAATGAAATGCGCAAAAATAGGATGGAGGGGAACACCTGGCTTGACAAAAGTACATGAGAAAGGGATCTAGAATTCCTAATAGTCCACAAATTGAATATGAATCAACAGTGTGATACAGCAGCTAAAAACCAATCTGGTTTTAGTCTGCATCAATAGCAGTATAGTGTCATAGATTGAGGGAACTAATAGTACCACTCTATTCTGCTTTGCTCAGGCTTTGCTTAGAATACTGTGTCCAGTTATGGACACCACAATTAAAAAAGGATGTTGACAAGCTGGAGTGTATCCAGAGGAGGGCAACCAAAATGGTGAAAGGTCTAGAAACCATGCTCTATAAGAAACGATTTAGGGAGCTGGATATGTTTAGCCTGCAGAAGAGAAGGTTAAGAGGTGATATGACAGTCCTGTTTAAATATTTGAAAGGATGTCATACTGAGGATAGAGCAAGTTTGTTTTCTGCAACTCCAGGTAATAAAACCTAGAGCAATGGATTTAAATGATGAGAAAAGAGATATCACCTCAACAGTCTTCTTCTTTGGAGGTTTTTAAACAGAGGCTGGATGGTCATCTGTCAGGGGTTCTTTGATTGTGTATTCCTGCATAGCAGGGGGTTGGACTTGATGGCCCTTGTGGTCTCTTTCAACTCTATAATTCTGTTTCTATGTGTTGACAGCTGCCCTGTGGTGGGGATGGAGGGCCACGTAATGGGGGAAGTTCAAGGAAGCTCAGGGGCCAGGATACTCCGAGCTGCCCCCAGAGTATCCTGGACAGTGCAGACAAGGTCTCTGTTCCCTGTCCCCCTCTGCATGATCATTTAGAATGCTAAATTGCTGAAGATACTTGATCAACCTTTTGGTTCAAATTTGCTGGAACATTTCTGGGGAACTCAGACAACCCCAGACTACTCTAAGAAAAATTCAGTCCCCCCCCCCCGCCCATAGGTTCACAAGCTATGGATGTGATCAGTTCGTGACAGAAAAAAGCAAAACAAAACAAATGCACCTGTGTATATTTCTATATCTTCCACCCATTTAACAGCAAGTAGGCATTGCTCTTAAATATCCAAACTTGCTAGTTCACTGCAACTGTGTGTTGAATGTAAACATAGATAGAGAGTAGTGGTGGCATACATTTTAATTTCAGACATCTTTCTCAAAAAGAGAGAGGGAGAGAGACACCAGAGCAAAATTATTATTTCTTCCTTGTCTGCTGCCACTGTATCAGCACAGTCCTGTCTGTCAAAGCTGGTGAGTCCATCAATACTTCTTAAGTTTCATTTTTTGAAATGAAGTCTCTAGAGGTGAAGGCTTAATGTGTTCACCCACTGTGCCATCTAGTGACTTAATCGCTGGCAAGTAGCTTTATTCAACTCTCAAAATTTCCAGGAATTCAAGAGAAATTGTTATTGAAAGCAACTGTTTCATTAATTATACACATCTTCCGGGATGCTCCTGAAATAGTATGGTCATGTCTCCACTGACATCATAATCTTGTGATGCAAATAAGAAAAGGCAAAAAGACAATGGAGCTTGCTTTGTGATTTTTTTTAAAACCAGGACCAATCAATCTCTGCTAAGCTGTACACTGCCTCTGCAATTTTCCATAAAGATCATGTTGTGTCTAACTCCTATACACCTAATGGAGAATAAAACTCTAAATATCATACTCCTATATGTCAGTTTTGGCTAATTCAGCACACATTGTGGCTTGTTCCTTGGTGTATTTCTTAAGCAGCTTCCATTGCTTGGTGAATATGGCACAGTGATATCGTTCTGTCCTAGTTGACATCAAATCCCTTTGCTGTCATGGAATATCTGATAGGGTTAGATGAAGTCTTTCAGTACTAGCTACAGGGCAAATAATCCATAAAATGACAGATAGGACAATAGTACAAATAGACTTATCTGTGATTCACTCTACTTGTTCAGTGGCTACAGATGAGAATAGCTGTCATTCTGGCTTTTTCCTGTATTTTTTTTTAAAGAACTATTTCCACTTCTTCCAATGACAAATGAGAAATGTGTTAAATTTTGTAATTTGTTACACACACACACACACACACACACACAATGGTTGCTATTTATATCCATCAACATTCAATGGTCATAGTTGTTTTTAGCACAGACTGGAATATCTTGAACCTGATTTCAGCACAGCTGTTGAAAATGTGAAGTCTGTCAGAAAAAGAAGGTGATAATCCTAACTTGGCAATATAGGCATGCTTGAACAGAGCAGTAATTAAAACCAGTCTTTGAAAGAATCCTCACTCCATAGATGAGCAAATTTGTCAGTCTGGGTTATGAATGGAATCCTTCACTAATATTGTTCTTTAAGGGAGCAATGAATAATTTGTGACAAAATCCTTTTAAAAATTAGCAATTAGCTGTGAAAAGGTCTTTGGAAGCTGTGGGACTTATTCAGCACAAAATTTGCATATGATACGTTTGCACAGGAGAAAAAAAGCATTTTTAGCACAGAAATACCATTCTCTGCATATAAGCTATGGTTTCCTGCAGATACATTTCTCTTTCCTGCACATAAATTTCTGTTTTCTGTGCAAAATTACCACATGATAATTTTGTGCAGAATATATCCTGAACTGCAAAGATTATTGTCAGAATTCTTCTCATCAAAGATTCCTGAAAACCAAGAAACGTACATTCAACCTTACTGGTGGGCTTTTGAATGGTTTTTTTTTCATTCCTAGTTTTAATTCCTCTCATATTCATTTTTTTTTAAAAAAAACAAACAAGACTCATGTTTATTTTTGTCCCAATTTTTAAAGAAATATGTTAATTTTGGAAAATCATATTAAAATATAGTTTGTACTAATGAATTATTTCTAATCTGAACATTGACATGAACATAAAGTTTAACTAAGATGAAAGTATAACTCTTAAATTTGTTTATAATACATGATCAAGTCCCCCCCAAAAGAAACTCCCAAAGTTGCAAACTAGTAATGAAAGTGTTTCTATAGTTCTGCAGTGTTCCTTTTCCTTGCTGCCAATGAACCACATCTTCAGCTTGTTGAAAGTGTCTGGTTCCTAAAGTGTCGTTCTTTTCATTTTTTAAAAAACTGTTTTGTATAACCTGTGAAAAACAATGGAAAGTTCAGTTAAGATAAAATAATTGCTACCATATTTCAAACTGTCTTTGGTTTAGATGGCAATATTTCCAATCACTTTAAGTATTCTTTGTGTTAGGTAATTCCTCCCTATCTCCTTTTTGTAAAAACTAGGAACAATGAAGCAACACATTTTAAAAAGATTTTTTAAAAATGCAAATGATTGTCATGTGAACAAACAGTGCATATTTGTTACTAATTTAGAACAACATACTGGATACGAGCAACTTCAGCTTCTCCTCCTTAAGATAAATGAAGCAGTTGGAATGTTTAGAGCAAGAGGACATGGAATATTTGCAAGAGACTCAGGTACTGCCAATTCCAAATTCACATAGGCTATGTTTGTAGACTACAAATTGTCCTTTGAAGATCAGAGTGGCTACCAGCCATGTCAATCTATGCGGAACTGTGCTTCATGCAGGGTGATTCCCAGCCTCCTCATACGGCTGTATAATCTTGTTTCCTTGTGATATATTATGAAGCACCTGAACAATGAGATCAGAAGCATTCATGCCTGGAATTCTTACTGAGCTCTTCTGTGGATGAAGTATGTATATGAATTATTTTTCCTCTCTTCCAATGTGTCACACCTTGATTATAATCGTTCTAGCACATAATTCACCTAGCAAAACAAATACTGTTCATTTTTGAATGCAGTCTTTCGGCTGAGAATAACCAATATGAATATTTGGGTACCCCAAAAATAGAAATATAAATTATTTTGATTTAAAAGCGATATGAGATATCTTATGCTTCACCACTAGGTGGCAGCATGGTTCTTTGGCTGGGTCTTGGAAATGTCCTTTCTGATGAAAACCGTGAAAAGTGCTGTGCATCACTGATAAATGTCTAATCTACTCTCCGTGCTTTCTTTTATCATTCCTCACACACATGAAAATGTTACACAACTTATGTGAGATTTGTTACACTGCTATTGCTTGTAGTAAGGGTAATAATGACGCAAGTGGCAGTCATCCATCTCCATAAGACAAAGAACTTTGTAGCATCCTTTCGCATGGATGAATTATGCTTATATTTGTTTTGGTTAGATGGAGAAAGCAATCCTGGACTGGTAAGATCTGCTGCAGGTGTCACTTCATTGGCTGACATTTTCCTTCTTATTTTCCTGCTCTGAAACCACAGGGGCTGTTTTTCTCCATATTTTTGTGCCAGCCCATCATCTGACATCACTTCTCCCACTGATTGCCTGCTTTCTTTCTTGGTGATGCCAATGTCTTTGAAGTCATATTTATAGACATGCTTGTAGTAGAATTTTGGATAACCTCTTTATTTCCTTGCATCTCACCTATATCTCACCATAAATCCTGCTTGGTATGTAACCATCTGGTGTCTTGGGTATATGTCCCAGTCAAAGCAGTTATTTCTATTTAAGTAGGTTGGCTGGAGTAAAGGTATATGCAGCTATCTTCCATTGCCAAGTATGAAGTATGTGCAAACAGTGAAACTGGAAACTGTTGTACAGTCGACCCCCCGTATCCATGGATTCTGCATTTATGGCCTGTCACAAGCTGTTGTGTTCCAGCTTATTCCCAAACTACATATTTCTTAACAAAAATAAATAGCTTTTTCTCCAGCTGCTTAAATATACACATATCCTAAACAACGTATTTAAAAACAGCATAATGGTATTAAAAAAATTACAATAGATGAATGTAAAGGATGGGATTTCAGGTCTCACTGAATATATACATCAGCAAATGCATTTCATTGACTCTGGTAATAAAAGTTCACAAGCAGAAACAGTCTTGATGAAGATTACTTATAAATTTATATTTAAAATGGAATGTGAGTTACTGAAAAGAATTCATAAGATTTCATTGCAGCCTATGCACATTAAGTATTCTTGCCAAGTCATCCCAGTTTTGGATCCATGACTCTGTAGTCTCCTCGCTCTTTAAACCCTTCTTTGTGAAAACTTGTTTTCTTTGCAAATTATTTCTTAAAAGAAGTCATGAAGTACAAAGAAAAGAAAAAAGAAAAAGAAAGAAAGAAAGAAAGAAAGAAAGAAAGAAAAGAAAAGAAAAGAAAAGGGGAAAGAATAAAGTTCTCATAGGGCCAGAACAGATGGGCAGGAAAAAGCAACTTGAACCTGCTTTCTCTGAAAGCAGTTCAAAACTCCGCTGTCAGCACCATCCACTCCCAAGGCAGCCTGAATGTGCATGACCTGACCACATGGCACAGTATCAAACTGCAACACTGGATAATTTTTGTCATATGCACACTGTTGCACAAACACACTGCCACTTAATACCTGCTACCTAGATGCCACCTCAGTGAATGGCTGTCCTTTGATCAGCCACACAGTCACACCTGTGATCCTCCACAGGTACAGAGCATTAGAGCATCGGTGCCCAGTTAAACACTGGCAAAACATAATCATGCCCCCCACATGCCCCCTTCACCCCATGTCCCCTCTTGGGCTTTCTGGTTTGTAGGTGTCACACTTTCAATTTTTTGCTTTGCTACCCTGATTGCTTGGATATGGACGCTCTGTCCTTTTTTAATGCATACTGCATTGGTACATTTATATGCAGGGTTAGGGTTAGGGTTAGGATGGATTGGTCCTTCAAAACCACTCTGGCATTAGAGCATTTATATGCAGGCATGAAGGTGCACATTTTCTGGACTAATTCGGAATATCCCTGGTTCTTTTTGCTCTGTTTTTAGCCCCGGAGTGTGGTTTTCTACCCATTTGGAGGCATTTCAAAGTGGTTTGAAACTACTTTATTTGGGCCATGTGTTTCACCCTATAATCTTACTGTCTTGGAGATGTCTCATCCATAGCGCTGCCATGAGTTGGGGTCAACTTGAGAGCAGTTAACAACCTCAATAACAAAATCTTACTGATTTGGGGAGAAAGTTCTGAAATTATTCATACATCCTTAACTGTCATCCTTCGGCCTATGAGGGAGAGAATAGGCTGGCCCAGCGCCATCAGGGCTAGCCTGAAGAAAGAGGCTCCTCCTTCCATAACTGTCATCTTTCGGCCTGTGTGAGAGAGAATAGGCTGGCCCAGCTCCATCAGGGCTAGCCTGAAGAAAGAGGCTCCTCCCTCCTTAACTGTCATCCTTTAACTGGTCATCTTGTCGGACTATAGTGAGAGAAGAGCCTGAACCCAGCTCCATCAGGCTAGGACTGAAGAAAGAGCTCCTCCCTCAATAACTGTCATCCTTCGGTCCTCGGCCTGAGGGAGAGAATGGCTGGCCCAGCTCCATCAGGGCTAGCCTGTAGAAAGAGGCTCCTCCCTCCATAGCTATCATCTTTCGGCCTATGAGGGAGTGAATAGCTGGGGCCCAGCTTCCATCAGGGCTAGCCTGAAGAAAGAGAGCTCCTCCCTCCTAACTGTCATCCTTTGGCCATGAGGGAAGAATAGGCTGCCTAGTCCATCAGGGCTAGCCTGAAGAAAGAGGCTCCTCCTCATAAACTGTCATCCTTCGGCCTGTGAGGGAAGAGAATAGGCTGGCCCAGCTCCATCAGGCTAGCCTGAAGAAAGAGGCTCCTCCCTCCTTAACTGTCATCCTTTGGCCTATGAGGGAGTAGAATAGGCTGCCTAGTTCCATCAGGCTACCTGAAAAAGAGTCTCCTTCTGCATAAACTGTCCTTCGGCTGTGAGGAGAGAATAGGCTAGGCTCCAGCTCCATCAGGCTAGCCTGAAGAAGAGGCTCCGCCCTCCTTAACTGTCTCCTTTGGCTATGAGGAGAAGAAAGGCTGGCCTAGCTCCATCAGGGCTAGGCCTGAAGAAAGAGGTCCCTACCTCCTTAACTGTCATTTCGGCCATAGGGAAGATAGGCTGGCCCAGCTCCACAGGGCTAGCCTGAAGAAAGAGGCTCCCCCTCCTACTGTCATCTTTCGGCCTATGAGTGAGAGAATACCTGACCCAGCTCCATCAGGCTAGGCGAAGAAGAGGCTCCTCCCGCCATAACTGTCATCCTCGGCCTGTGAGGGAGAGAATAGCTGGCCCACTCATCAGGGCTAGCCTGGAGAAAGAGGCTCTCCTCCATAGCTATCACTTTCGGCCTATGAGGGGAGTAATAGGCTGGCCCAGCTCCATCAGGGCTAGCCTGAAGAAAGAGGCTCCTCCCCTTAACTGTCATCCTTTGGCCTATGAGGGAGGAAGAGGCTGGCCTGTTCCTCAGGGCTAGCCTGAAAAAAGAGGCTCCTCCCTCCATAACTGTCATCCTTAGGCCTGTGAGGGAGAGAAGAGGCGGTGCCCAGCTCCATCAGGGCTAGCCTGAGAAAGAGGCTCCTCCCTCCTTAACTGTCACCTTTGGCCTATGAGGGAGAGAATAGGCTGGCCAGTTCCACTCAGGGCTAGCCGGAAGAAAGATCTCCTCCCTGCATAACTGTCATCTTCGGGCCTTGAGGGAGAGAATAGGCTGGCCCAGCCCATCAGGGCAGCCTGAAGAAAAGGCTCCCCCTCCTTAACTGTCATCCTTGGGCCACGGAGGGAGAGAATAGGCTGCCTAGCTCCATCAGGGCTAGCCGAAGAAGAGGTCCCTACATCTTAACTTTCATCTTTCTTATTTTCCAATGAGGGAGAGAATAGGCTGGCCCAGCTCCATCAGGGCTAAGCCTGAGAAAGAGGCTCCTCCCTCCTTAACGGTTCCTTCAGCCTAGAGGGAGAGAAGAGGCTGGCCCAGCGCCATCAGGGCTAGCCCAAGAAGAGGCTCTCCCTCCTTACTGTCATCCTGCCGCCTGAGAGGAAGAATATGCGCCCAGCTCCCAGGGTAGCTGAAGAAGAAGAGGGCCTCCTTCAGTCCATCTCCCTTGTCCAGGCCTTAGAGGGAGAGAAGAAGGCTGGACCGGATCCCATCCCTCCTCATATTCTCTTCTCCTTTTGTGTCGTTTTGTTTAGATTGTAAGCCGAGGGCAGGGACCGTCTTTATCCCCTCGTTGTAAACGCCTGATTCCCAGTGCTTGGGCGGCATAAATAAATCCTATTATTATATTATTATTATGATATTATTATTATTATTATTATATTACATGCATCAGGAGCAAAGTAAGCAAAGACTGATAAACGTTCCTAGAAGATGAGGACTCTCACATAAATAATTTCCCCCCCAGAAGCATGTATTTCAGAATCAGATCTTGACTTGTAGCTCAGGTTTCCTCAGTTGCCAAACAGAATTTTTGTATGATAAAGCGACTACTCCGTGCCTAGTTCTGAGATGTCAGATCTGGTCATAGGAACATGGGAATGCATATTACTTGGAGAATTATAACATGCCTTTCATGTGACTTCAAGTAACCTGGAGATTGATAGTCCTAATCAGCTTTTTTATGACTATCTATCACATTTTCTGAAAGACTGTATTTTCCCATAACATGTCTGCTCAGGTTTTAAGATTGTTGAAAATAGGTCTTTTTTTTTCGTTCCATCAATATATGAATATCTATCTGGAAGCTAAGAGGGACATTCTAAAATGTTGTTGGGAAATCTGGAATTCCTTGCCAAGTGGACTCTGTCTAAGTCTACTTCCATATGCATTTGGACTGAGGAAATAGACAGAAATCTATGAAAGCTCATGTTTCCAACTTTTTTTCTTCAGTTAATCTCAGAGGTGCTACATGACTCTCTACATACTGATTTCCACAAGACTAACACCGCTATACTTTGAATTCGTCGCTTTGAAGATGGCCTTCCACTGGCAGGAAACAACAATAACAGCAACAACTTTTAATTACAGACATTGCTGCTATGGAGACTGTGGGACTGTTGCAATTGGGTCACAGACTGGTGATTTTAAAATATGTTAATTGATGTTTTATCCAATTAGAATAATGATATGATGATGGATATGATGACGACGACAACGACGACGTGATGATTTGAGATCAGTGTTATACTTTATGGGTACTACTAACTGCAATAGCCCCTTTAATAAATGTTGAATCATTTATTTAATGGTCTATTGTCAACATTCAACAATCAGTCAACATTTAATGTCATATCAATTTATTCAGGGCTGCTCTCATTAGGATCATCACAGGATAAAGGCCTTTAGTCTCAATGTAAAGGTGGAAAGGGAAAACTCAGACAATTTGGGTCAATGAATGTTTGTTTATATTTTAGTACGTATTGGTTTTAAACTTGGCTGAGTTTACTGTGTGGGATACGACCTCCACTTTTGGGCGCGGACTCCTGCCGGCGCCATTTGCTCCGTGCGGGAGCCGCAGCAGCCAAACCGGCGGCTCCCGTGCGGAGCAAAAAGAAGCTCCATTCGGAGCTTCTTTTTGCGGAGCCTCTATGATTTCGCAGGTGCCGCTGGCGCATTCACGACGTCATAGGCGCCGCGACATGTCTGGACGCTAGGCATCCAGTAACGTAAAGATGACGGCACCCATGTGGAAGGGGTGCCGCCATCTTGTACGTATTCTATACGTACTAGGGTTAGGGGGGTGCGCAAGCACCGCCCTTCCTAACCCTAGTACGTATAGATACGTATATGGTGGTTGGTTCCCGCCTGTGAGTTTTATTTGTGAACTGCTTTGAGGTTTTTGCAAATAAACCCGATATAAATGTTCTTCAATAAATACAATTTACTGTAGATGAGTTCTGTTGATTTACTGTTTGATTAGGTGTTAAAGATTTTATTTTTGCCCGTTCTGAATCCCTTTTAATTCTCTCCCCATAAAAAAATATGCTGACTCCAATCCTCTCCATCTGCCATGCACTTTGAAAATGATCAGGTGCTTTGCCCTCACTCATCTCTATGACTGACTGAGGCTATCTAGACTAAATTCGAACATAACAACTCATGGCTAGTTGCACCTTTTGTCCACTGGCAGAGACTCTCCAGAGACACCAGATATACGAAAAAAAGTCATTCTTCTTCCACAGCTGAGGTGGAATATGTCCACGTTGCTTGTGCCACCGCCACCTCTTTGTTTTTTTCCGGGTGGGTTAGAAAGAATAAGGAAGAAAGAGTGGTCCTTCAATGTTTTGTGTGTAGCTACTACAATATGTACAAATGCACACAAACCCCCCAAAACAAACACAACAAAACAAAAACCCACACAAATCATGTGGTATTAGCACAGATGTCTGGTTCAGACTCACTGATGGCAACTGAAAACATATAACAGATCTCAGGGAAAAACTGAATTAAAGGTCTTGTACATCAGTGTAGCATTTTGCTTGGGTGGAGTGGCCATGTTTCTCTAAATGTGGAAAGTAGCTAAGGTGGGTTTGACGTGCTTGCCTAATGATCTGTAATATCCATGTCTTGTCCGGTAGACGTATATGTTTAGTCCATAAGCATTTTGTTCGAGGGGTGCGCAAGTGACGAGGTAAATGTGGATATCAGCATCTTTTTAAAAGTAGAGAGTGCTCTGAGTGTGCTGTAAGAATTTGGCGGCCCGATAAAATGCTGATTTTTGAAGAAGAATGAGCAGCTTAGGGTTGTGTGGAGTGCTTTCAATGAAGGCGTCTGAAGACTACTAAACAGTGGAATAGCAAAGTGGTCTTAAGGCTTCAGTAGCTTGGAAATGTTGCTGAAAGTTTAATTGTTAATCAGAAAAACCCTTGGGATGAAATTGTTTATGGCTTAATCCGCAGCCGGAGTTTCCCCGTCCTGAAAAAGTGTTTTGATGACTTTCACGCTCCAGAGACAGTTTGCTTAAGTTCCTTAAAATAAAATCTTAAATGGCATCAGTCCCATTCAAATACTGCTATGTCAAAATAATTAATGCACCAGGGATTTTATGCGAATGTAGAAGACATTTTGACAGGCCTGGTGAATGTTTTTATGCAGGCAGGCAAGGAGAAACAAATAGAAGGAAATTCTTCTGTTATAGAGATTTCATAGTTCTGAGCATGCAGTCACAGAGTGACATATTGCCATCTGCATTTCCACCTATCAGTAGATGAATTATTAGTATTATTATATTATTAATTAGATTATTAAAAAAAAGAGCCGAAATAGAAATAAAATTAACAGAAGAATTGGAAAATGTGTTAGGAAAAAAAAATGCTCAATATGTTTGGAAACAACCATCATTAGTTTCTGGATAGATGGTAAAAATGTCTCCTGAACCTCCGTCCACAAATTATATAAGAAAATCATTTCTTAAATTTTAATCTACTCGATTTTCACTCTCCCTATCCAGAAGCTACAGTACTTCAAAACCTTACATGACCCTGTACTGCAGCATTCAGGTTTCTTTCTTCTAGACTGTTGTAGGTGTGTGCAGCTACCAAACAGATTAGTTCTCACCTAATGCGGTGAACTGGGAAAACACCCAGTTTTAGTGTGGTCTCTTTGGGTGGCCAGCTGATTTGGGACTTGGGGATCACTCAAAATCTTACTTTAATATCCAAAGCTTCATCCCTCCCATGGGGCTAATCAGTGAACAAAAGAGCGTTAACAGATTCTATTTCAATTTTTTAAAATGACAGAGAAGACATATCAACATGGTTGCCCGCAGAATTCGTGAATGCTGTTCTTGCCAAATTTGAGACAGGCAAAAGTAGTCTTTCCATCAAGGGTGTCTAAAGGAAAAAGAGTTACAGGCTGAGATTGCTTGAGGTAATATGGCCCGTTACAAACGGGCATAAAGGACGCGCTCTGCGCCTACTAAGTTAAAAGGGGCTCCCTTTCCGGAACGCCTTTAACTCTATACGCGCAGAGCGCGTACAAAATGGCAAGCGCCTGTTCTACAGGGGCACTGCCAGCCTTAAACATAGCAGACACTTAGCATCTGCACGTCATGCGACTCGCAACGTCATTAGCGCATCGCAACAAAAGCACCATTTTGGGCCCGCTTCTTTGTTGTGGCGCCAGGGAGACTTGCGGTTTTGGCCTCTGGGGCCCTAGTGGTGGCGATGACGGCGCTGGCAGACCGCCCACGTCAGGCGGTCTGTAACGCACCACTCGACAATGAGAATTTAATTTATATCCTACTTTTTTTGCCCAATGTGGGACCAAGGAGCAAACAACATTGGTAAAAGTTAATACATTCAAAAAAGCAAGCAAACAAACAAAACAATGAAACAAGAGGAGTGTGTATAAGACAATTAAAACTAAATTTATATTTTAAAAAAAAACAGAGTTAAAACTGGTAAAAACAACATTGAAAACAAATTAAAAATGTTTGTTATTTTGTGGTGTTTTCGGGCTATGGGGCGATTTCTATAGAAGCGTGTTCTTCCTATGTCTTGTCAGCATCTGTGGCTGCATCTTCAGAGAATGCGTGCCTGGAAAAGAGTTGTTGTGTGTGGGTGTGTGTGTGTGTTGTGTGTGTACACCACACAAACACACCACATAGACACTGTGTCACTCTGGGAAAGGAGTAGTATATGGATATAAATCATAGAATTGTAAGTGGAAGAGACAGAAAGGCCGTATCCAATCCAACCCCCTGCCAGGCAGGAAATCTCAATCAACAAAGCATCCTGACAGTGCCATGCAGCCTCTGTTTAAGACCATTAAGGAAGGAGAACTTCCACTACACTCCAAGGGATGGTTTTGTTCCCTTTCCAAACAGGCCCTTACTGTCGGAAGAGGGCAGTACTGTCAGAAGAGGCAGCCAAACAGCGCTCTCCCTTAAGGAGCAAAAAGAAGCTCCCAAAATGAGCTTCTTTCGGGCACGCGCTAATGACGCCGCAAGGTGCGCAATGGCGCACTCCGCTACGTCATTAGGCACCAGCGACGTGTGGACCGCACAGCGTCCATTACGTCAATATGGCGGCGGCCGTGGGGAACGGCCGCCGCCATTTGTTTAGGAACAGAGTCGTAACAGGAATAGGGGGGGGGGCGTCTGGAAGAGACGCCCTTTTTAAACTGGGATGTCCTGAGACGTCCCCAAGGGCGGTTTGAAACCCCCAAAGGTTCCTCCGAATGTAGAGGTGGAATCTCTTTGCCTGGAGCTTGCAATCCATTGTTCTCTTGGAGCAGCCGAGCCTGCTCCCTCCTCATATGATATCCCCTGTCAATATTTAATCAGGGCTATCATATCAATCACCTCTTAACATCTCTTCTCAGACTAAACCATCCCCAGTTTCCCTAAGTCTTTTCCTCATAGGGCATGCTTTCCAGTTCCAGACGCTTCACCATTTTAGCACCCTCCTTTGGACATACTCCAGTTTTCTCAATGTCTTTGTTTTGAATGGGTGCCCAGAACTGGATACAAATATTCCAGGTGGGGCCTGACCAGCAGAATAAGTGGCACTATTAATTAGTGTGTGTGGTGTGGGGTGTGTGTGTGTGTGTGTGTGTGTGTACATAGCCCCAGTACCACGGCCCTTCTCAGCAACTACAAAGAAGGAGCCAGAGGCAAGTCGTCAAGCCCCAGACCATCTTCTCTTGAGGAGAGCTTTGGTTGGCAACTTTAAAGTCAAGAAGCCTGGACCTCTTCCCCTGAGTGCATGGTTCAGATTGTAGTCCCCCACAAGAGCATTGAACCACGGCCGACTTTCTCTCCAGAAACGCCTCCCTGTCCAGAACATCTGACTATATGAATCCCGGTCCCTTGTGTAACAGAGAGAGAAGGGAAGGAGACAAGCTCTGGGAAAAAAAAGAGGCCCAACAAGTGCTGTCTAGAGGCTGCAGAGGAAGAGGGCGTCATATCTTGCTGCCTGGACCTCTACTTCCCGCGCTGGGACTGAGAGCCCTGTCAGGACTGAGGCCTTGACTCAGCAGGCACTGTTCATCCAGCACACTACCGTTGCCGCCTGAGTATAAGGCTGGACTCTGCAGACTCATCACCAATGATATCCAGCTTTACTAGCTACCGTCCTCCCTCCCCCCACCCCCGTTCCTGTCCATTTTAATAGGAAGGAATGTATTTTCCTCAGAAAGGAGGGATTACAGAGTCCAAGGAGAACCCATGGAGTAATTCAAGGCAATGGAGATATGGAGGAGGACCAATTAAAACAAAACCAAGGAAGAGGGGAGCTCAGAGGGTACGTTTTCCCCCCAACGGTCGTCACCGTCCAAATAGTATGAATAGCCCTTTGTAAAGTCTGCCTGGGTGAAGTGCTGCTGCTGAATGCAATGATCAGTGAATGGTAAAACAGCTAACCATTCAGGACCTGATCCTGAAGAACAAGCTGACCCCGTGGCATGTATAACCAAAAACCTGGTTGGATGCGACTGAGTTAATCTCTCTCAGCTTTGCTCACGGTTTCCTGTGCAGCACAGGCAAGGCTTGGGGGGCGGGGAGGTGGAGTTTGCAGTAGTCTATCGTGATTCATCCCCCTGACCAGATGCCCCCTCACACAGTCTAGTCTACAGATTTTGCGTGTGTTTATTAAAGGTGGGTGGCCGGGACAGAATAGGGATTCTGTTGGTGTTACGCCCACCCCACTACAAACAGTCTCCCTTCCTGACGAATTGGGATGGTCTTGGGGTTTGGTGGTTGGGTCCCACATCTAGTATTATGGGGGACTTCACAACCATGACTGAGACTGCCCTTTCAGGAGTGGCTCAAGTTTCATGGCCTCCATGACAACCATGGGTCTCTCCCAAGTGGTGCTGAGACTTCTCATGCTGCTGGACACACTTGCGACCTTGTTTTCGTACTGGGTCGGATGATGATGATCTTGGTGTGAAAGAACTCTCACATTCCCATTGTCATGGACATTATCATTATCTGGTCAGATTTAGATTCACTGGGACCAGAACCTCTGCAGGGATGGGGGACTGATTGGTGGTCTGCCCCAGGAGGTTGATGGATCCAGATGGATCCTGAGGGGCTCTTGGAAAGTTCCTGTCACCTTGGCAGGTGTATTCTGTTGAAGCCCTGGCCAACCTTTGGATATGAGGAAGTTGGCCAGGGCGGTGGACACAATCGCTCCTGAGCGTTCCCCTCTCACAGCGTGGAGCCAAACCAGCCTCCTGGTCTCCAGGGAGTTGATGGTGATGAAGCAATGAGATGGAGCTAGAGCGATTGGTGGAAGACTTGGCTATGAATGTGATCGAACACGGGCTAGAGCCATTTGAAAAACCTACTCTGTAGCAATGCGAGCATCAAAGAAAAAAAATCATTTTTTGCTGCCAGCATTGCATCTGCAAGGAGCTGGCCAGCAGAAACTGTTCCAAGTGGTCAGGGGCCTTTTACACACTCACCCTCAGTAGAGGATACAGACCACCGGAGGCTGCGCTGTGACAGAATTTGCACTGCATTTTGCAGATAAAAAGTCGCTCAGATCCACTCCGACTTGATGCTACAGTTGATACAGTGTCAGTGGATGTAACTTGGCTCCTATTAGTCCGTTGTTAATGGATACTTTTCAACTTGTGCGCCTGATGATATGGGACAGGATCCTTGGAGAGGTAAAAGCCACCTTATGTATCTTGGACCCTTGTCCTTCTTGGCTTGTTAAAACAGGCCAGAGGAGGAGGACTGACTAAAAATGGTAAAGGAGGTAATCAATGCCTCCTTACAACAAGGCAGAATTCTATCCTGCCTAAGGAGGCTGATTGTGAAGCCCTGTTAAAAAGTCATCTTTGGAATCCACAATAATGAAAAACTATCAGCCAATGTCTAAACCTACCATTTCTGGGCAAGGTTTTGGAACGTGTGGTAGCTTCCCAACTCCAAGGATTTCTGGATTAAATGGATTATCTGATCCATTTCAATCTGGTTTCAGACCTGACTATGGAACAGAGACAGCCTTGATCGCCTTGGTGGATGACCTACGCAGGGAACTGGATAGGATAAGTTGTCCCTGTTGGTCTCCTGGAACTCTCAGCGGCTTTTGATACCATTGAATCATGGTATCCTTCTAGACCACTCTTCTGAGATGGGGCTTGGAGGTACTGTTGTACAGTGGCGCTGTTCCTTCCTGTAGGGGCGAACTGCAGAAGGTGTACTGGGGACTCCTGTCGACCCCCTGGACATGACCTGTGGTGTCCCTCAAGGTTCTGTGGTGTCTGTTTAAATATATATGAAACCACGGAAGACTTCGCAAGTTTGGGGTGCGGTGTCATAAATATGCAGATGACACTCAACTCTACTACTCCTTCCCACCTCAATCCAAGAGGGCTGTCCGGTCCCTAAACCAGTGCCTGTTTCCATAACTGGATGAGGGCAAAAAAAGTTGAAACTTAATCCAGAGAAGACCAGAGGTGCTCTGGTCAGTCGGAAGCAGTTCGGGGAATAGGGATCCAGCCTGTGTTAGATGGGGTCACCTCCCCTGAAGACACGGTTCGTAGTTTGGGGGTACTTTTGGACTCAGCTTTGAACTGGAGGCCCAGTCTCTGCTGTGACCGGAGTGCTTTCGCACATTTAAAAACTTGTTACCCCAGCTGCGCCCATTCCTGAGAAGCCAGATTTGGCCACGGTAGTAACACATGCCTTTGGTTACATCCGGTTT
>NC_056526.1:151987901-152008768 GCF_019175285.1 Sceloporus undulatus
TATTATTATTATTATTATTATTATTATTATTATTATTATTATTATTAAAAATACAGCACACTACATTACACACACACACTACAATTCCATCATTAAAAATTACAAATGTCTGCCTAAATAAGAATGTCTTCACCTTCTTGTGGAAAAAGAGGAAAGAGGCCTGGCAACAGTCAAGGAGAAGGCTCTCTCATGAGTCCTCACCACCCTGCAAGGGTAGTGGGACTGTGAGATAGTCCTTCCCTGCAGATGTTAATGCACACCCTGGCTTATATAAGGAGATATAGTCTTTCAGGTAGTCTGGACCCAAGCTATTTAAAGATTTTAAAGTCAGTACCAGCAATTGAATTCTGCCAGAAATGGGGGGGGGGGAGGTTACATACTCTCTGTATTCATACCGAGACAGCATTTTGGAACCTTAGAAGTTTCCAAACAGTTTTCAAAGGCAGTCCCATAGTAGTCCAAATGAGAGTAAACAAGGCATGTGTCACCATACTGATGCATACTGATACTGATGATATTGAACCCCAAAACTCCAGAGGACCTCTCCCAGCAGTTTCATGTAAATATTAAACAGCACAGAGGGCAGAGTTGAGCCTGAGGATAGTGGCCAGAGTATTGAACAGGCATCCCCCAGCAGCACCTTCTAAGTACATCTCTCTGAAAAAGAACTGTAAAACAGTGCCTTCAATCCCCATCCCAGAGAGGTGACTTGAAAAGAATACCATGGTCAATGGTATCAAAAGCCACTGGGAGGTCCAGTAGAACCAATAGGGAATACTCCCTAATTCCCTGCATAAGTTATTTACATAGGTGAGCAAAGCTATCTATCTAGGCAGGCCTGAAGCCAGACTGAAATGGAGCTAGATAATCTGTTTCAACCAGGAATGTCTGGAGCTGGGAGGCCAACATAAACTCCAATACATCGCCAAAAAAGAGAGAAGATATTGGATATTGGCTGATACTACTCCAGTATGGTGGGATCCAGAGAGTTTTTTTTTCTGCCAATAGTGGCTTGAACACAGCCTTCTTTAGACAAGATGGAAACCTGACTTGCTATAGTCAGGTATTCACTACCCCACTTACCCAATCCAGCAGTTCCCCTCTGTCTGCTTTCAACAGACAGGAAGAGCATTGATCCAGTATCCATGTGGTGGTTGTCACCTTTCCAAGATGTCTTTTCTTGTTTCTCTTAAGGCCCATAACATATTTGGGACTAATGTCATGTTTTACTGTATGTGAAATCTATGATTGGATAGAATCATAGAATCATAGAATTGTAGAGTTGGAAGAGACCGCAAGGGCCATCCAGTCCAACCCCCTGCCATGCAGGAAATCCAAATCAAAGCATCCCTGACAGATGGCCATCCAGCCTCTGTTTAAAGACCTCCAAGGAAGGAGACTCTATTGTCAGGGATGATGGGAGTTGTGGCTCTTCACCTGGCCTGGAACTCACCACCTGGTTGTGCACCACGCTGACCAGTTTTGGCCAGTTGTTATATCTTTGCAAGAGTTGCAGAGAACAGGCTGAAGACCCCGACAAACTCTCCAAGCCTTCTCACTCTTGCTTCCACAGAAGTCTTCACCCTTCTTCACCAGGGTCCTGCTGGTTCTTGTAGCTTCACCCAAGACACCAGACAACTCAGTAGTCTTATATAAAAGATCTACTTTTATTCTACTATATACACAGCTCTAAACAATACTCAACTCCTCTCTCTCTCCAATCCACTCTACAATCCACTACTACAACCCACAAAATGCACTGGGATCTATAGTCATTATTATAGCCAAAGCATGGTACCACCTACTGTTGTCTGTTTCCTCCCAGTACGCGTGTACATCATTCCCATTGGTTCTCCTTGTTCATCCCACAATTAATGATTTCATCATCTCAGCCTTGACCACTTAAAAATTGTCAGGTGTGTCCAATTATCCACTATGCATTTCTTGTCCTTGGCATTCAGGACTTGTTAATTGCTTTACCATTCACACCTGTGTGGTTCTCCATTGGCTTCTGCTGAGTCACTCTGACTCTCACATACAAATTTTTATGTCCCATGTGGCTTTTTCCTTAACATCTATCACCCTCTGAGGGAGTGCATTCCACTGTCGAACAGCCCTTACTGTCAGGAAGTTCCTTCTAATGTTGAGGTGGAATTTCTTTTCCTGTAGCTTGCATCCATTGTTCCGGGTCCTGTTCTCTGGAGCAGCAGAAAACAAGCTTGCTCCCTCTTCAACATGACATCCTTTCAAATATTTAAACAGGGCTATCATATCACCTCTTAACCTTCTTTTCTCCAGGCTAAACATCCCCAGCTCCCTAAGTCGTTCCTCATAGGGCATGGTTTCCAGACCCTTCACCATTTTTGTCGCCCTCCTTTGGACACGCTCCAGTTTCTCAATGTCCTTTCTGAATTATGGCACCCAGAACTGGACACAATATTCTAGGTGGGGCCTGACCAAAGCAGAATACAGTGGCACTATTACTTCTCTTGATCTAGACACTATACTTTTATTGATGCAGCCTAAAATTGCATTGGCCTTTTTAGCTGCCGCATCACACTGTTCACTCATGTTCAACTTGTGGTCTACTTGGACTCCTAGATCCCTTTCACACGTAGTTTCATTCAGCCAGGTGTCCCCCATCCTATATCTGTGCATTTTATTTTTATGCCCTAAGTGCAATACCTTACATTTCTCCGTGTTGAATTTCATTTTGTTAGCTTTGGTCCAGCTTTCTAGTCTATTCAGGTCATTTTGGATCTTGATCCTGTCCTCTGGGGTATTAGCTATTCCTCCTAATTTGGTGTCATCTGCAAATTTGATAAGTATGCTCCCAATTCTGTCATCCAGGTCACTGATAAAGATGTTGAATAGCACTGGGCCCAGGACAGAGCCCTGTGGGACCCCACTGGTCACTTCTCTCCAGGATGAAGAGGAGCCATTGTTGAGCACCCTTTGGATGTACTTGCATATTTAATTTTGTATGAAAGCAACCATGGAGTCGTGGCCTCTGGATTCAACTGAAGTAGTGCTACTGGAGAAAAAGCAGTTCTTCCATTCTAAATCACCTGATTAACCATTCTGTTACTCTGCCTTCTTCTTCTTCTTCTTCAATAACTAGCATGACCACTAGCAGCTTGGATAGTGATTTCAGACTACGAAACAGTGTGGGAGGAAATATATAACCCCCTTTCCCCCATATAACAAATAATGGTTTTGTTGTGTTCCTTCAAGTTGTTTTCTTTCAAGGCAAATATATCATGGGCTTTTCCTGGCAAGATTTATTCAAAGGGGGTTTGAATGCTTTTGTCTGAGGCTGAGAGTGTCACCCAGAGGGTTTCCATGGCTGAGTAGGATTTGAACTCTGATCTCAAGAGTCATAGTACAGTATTCAAACCACTAGACTACACAGTCTTTTATAATAAATCTTAGCCACTTGCTGTTGCAGATGAATACAAATAATAGTGTTAAGTGATGCAGTCATATATCTGCTGTTCATCCTGTAGTTTGGTCTTTTGATGGATCTTGATAGCAAAAGTAAGCCCTGCTGTCCTATGCTGGGTCTCACATTTTCAAAGTGCAGAACTTATGTAGCTTCTGTTGACTCCTCCTGAATTTCCTTCTCTCTTTGCATTCCCATCTTTTGCCAAGCATAATGCCTTTCCTTCAGAGTTCAGCTTGAACTCCTTATTTATATTTAAATGATGGATTCTAGTGCTCCAATAATCACTGGGATTATCTTCAGTTTAGTTTTGCATAATTGTTCCACTTCATGGCAAAGCAGAACAAAGTAATTTAGGCTTTGTTACCTTTTATAGTTTTACTTCTTTTTCTTTTTCAGTGTTTCTCTCTTTAAGCATAACAGATTATTATTACAGATCTCTCTCTAGTGCAATAAGTATTCAACCTGTGTTTTGCTACCTAGATCTCACACAGTTTTATTTTATTATTTGCTCCACACTTAAGTTTCTCAAGCTTATCACACAGGACTTGGAGGAATGGAAATGGAACAGAACAGAGCAGAATGGGGGGGGGGAATGTGTTACCGCATGGGAGAATGCCGCCAATGCTGCCAGAAGTCCTCAAGCTGTTCCCCAGCCGTTCCAAGGTAGCCGATTTTGAAGACTGGTTCAAAATAGTCCTTCAAAATCAGCTGCCAGGAATGGCTGGGGAACAGCTTGGAAACTCCTGGTGGCATCAGCAGAGTTCTCCCATGTGGTAATACACATTCCCCCTGGTTGCATTCCATTCTGTTCCCATTCCTCCAAGTGCTGTGTGATAAGCTTACCTGTTTGATACTCAGCATATCTGTTTGGGTGTATGTATGTTATTGCAAATGCAAATATGCAAAAAAACAAACAAAAACAAAAACAAAAAAGAGAGGGCAGGGATTTATACATAAATTACAGCCACTTAACTTTTGTAGCTCAGATTTGCCCAGAGACTATGAAAAACTATAATTTTCAGTTATATCAACTTTTAGAAACAAACCATAGGCATGTAATATGTTTATGATGGGTGCTTGTTTCTATTACAGTTTTATAATCTACATCAAAGTGAGATATATATGAAATATACTCAGTTTCATAAAGGGTTGTGAGATTTTGTTTTTGCTGAAGTCCTATGCATGTCTGTATGTCTCTCTCTCTCTCTATAAAACAATCTTGTGCATATCTGAATTTATTTATTTACTCTATTTCAATTTAATTTAACCCAGTAACATAGGGGTGGACTAATCCTGCAAATCATATTAATATTTCATTTAATCTCCATTGAAGACCCAATAGAAGACACAACTTTTTTTTGTGGCCTCCCACAAATCATCTGAAGCCAAAACATGCTCCTCCATTTCTTTCAGGCAAATCTTCATAAAATCCATTTTAAAATAACAGTTTGCTTTGTTGTTCTTGTGTGCCTTCAAGTCATTACTAAATTATGATGATCCTAAGGTGAAGCTATTATGGGGTTATGTTGGCAAGATTTGTTCAGAGGGGGTTTTCTTTTGCCTTTCTCTGATACTGAGATAGTCTGACTTGTCCAGGGTCACACAGTTGCTTTCTATGGGTGAGTGGGGACTTCATTCCTGTCTTCCAAAAAACATCATGGGGAAAAAGGCATGTCAAAAGATGAAGAAAATCAGCAAAAAAGAAAAGAAAAGAAAAAGAAACAAAATACAATGGACCCTTGTTATACACTGGGCTTTGGGTCCAAGATCCCCCATGGATAACAAAATCTGTGAATGCTCATGTCCCATTAAATATAATGACATAGCAACATGGTGTCCCCCAGGCCCCGCAGCCATTTGCAGCTCAGCTCTCCCACCCACCCACCACTTGGGTGCTTGGGGTTTTCTGACACAACTTGGGGCAGCAGCATAGGCCAGGATCTGGTTGGTTTGGTTACCAGGGTTATGGAGCACTGGTTTGGGAGTCAATAGGGACCCGGGGGCGAGCTGGGCATGTGTTGTGGCCATTGCGGGGGCCACAACATGGTTAAGCCACCCAGTGACTAGGGGCTTTGAGAACAAGAGAGCGCCTGGTGTGATGGTGGCTAGTTGGTGTTCCTTAGCCCCTAGGTCATCCCAACACCTGACGATCACCAGGTATGCTGCTTATTGATTAACCGTGGGGTTATTTGATGCTTCAGATCCTGACCTTATGCTTTGTGCCAACCCTTCTGTTCTGGTTTGCTGTTTCTAATAAAGTTGTGGCCTTTCATCCAATTTGGTTTCATGTGGTTTTTTGCGCCGGCCTCAGGCAAATTAAAATTGATGTAGTCCACTGTGGAGTTATGTGGCAAAAACTGGCACCTACCCCTGGAACAATTATCCTCCTTGTATAAACTAAAGTTCCCTGGTTACTGTTCAAAATGTAAAATATTTCAGCTTTCCACATTAAAGACTATATTCAATGGAACTTCCTTGGAGTTTGTCAGAGTATACTCCTAACCACCTGCATTTAATAACAGCATTTCAAAGAAATGTAAGTAGATAAAACACTACTGCCTTAGAAAATCTTTTTTTTCTCTTGACATGCCTTAGTTAACCATAAGTTAATTACTCTTCTGTTTTTGTACCAAGTAGAAAGTTCTTTGGTATCAGGTATCCTAGTAACCACGCAGGATGACAATGATTCTTTATCCAAGTGATTTCCCAATTTTTATTTAATTCTATAGTGCATCCATCAAAGAGAGAGAGAGAGAGAGAGAGAAAGGGAGAGAGAGAGAGAGAGAACTTTGATCACAGGAAACAATAAAATAAGCAATCATCTATATCCCTAAAAACAGCCTATATCCCTAACACAATTCTTTTTCTGCACCCCTGTGAGTAATTTTCTTTTCAGAGTTCTTCCAAAGTTGTTGCCCAAGCTGTCTCTAATACCTATACCCCAGAAGTACTGCTATTCTTAAATATGTTTTAAAAGTCTTAATCCCTATCCAATTATTTATCTTTTATTCAGAAATGCTTCTTAAAGAGACATGATGAGTTCAAGAGAGCTAGGATTATGTTTCCAAGTTATGGTAGTATAGTTCAGCTGGTAGTGTCAAGGACTGTAGAGACTGGAAAAAGCTGAAGTCTTCCAACAATAAGATGATGGAAGTCATAAGCAGGAATGTCATGAAGAGATTTCTATCAAGCAAAGATACTGAGAAAAGGAAAGTGAAAGAGGAGAGATTACAATATTATGAGGAAGGATAAGTGATGTTGATAGCATGGGTAGATGGTTAGTTGGCGGGTAAGTTGGTAACTTGGTTTACAGGAAGGAAGAAGGGATTGGCAACCTTCAAACCTTCCTTAGAATTAGCTTGTGCTCCTAAACCCAACAACATAAATTGAGAATAGTTCCAAGTCCTGTCCAATGATATAAGAAAGGAGGGAGACTGCTATAAAGGGCTGTCATCTTCCAGAGTGTTCCATTCCAAGGTTTTTCAAAGGAAAATATTTTCAATAGGAGAAAGAGAAATCAGACATTCCTACTATGGTAGTGGTTAAGAAAGAAGTGATGTTCACTGTATGGTGCACCAGACATTTTGGACCGTAGTTATTGTGGTCCTTCACTACTGGTCATTTGGATTGTAGATCTTAGGACTTATTAAACCAATACATTTAGAGGGCCAGTGGTCCCTTACCCCTGTATTGATCATATGAATCCTGACACTGACATTCCATGTTATTTGCCACAATGGCAATAACTTATACAATGAAAATGACACAACTGTAAACATTATATTGTGAACGCTGCATATAGCAACAGTAATTATTTAAAGATTTTAGATGAAATTGTACTTACAAGCATATCATCATTTACCCACATCCAGTTCACTATTAATTGCCTCACTTTGTCATCTGGTTCATTAATTAAATTGATGGTAGTTAGGGTAGATGAAAACATGAAGAAAGGGGTGGGCAAACTGTGGTTCATAGGTTGCCCGTTGCATCCCCAAAATGTTTTTGCGACTCTGGACCCCTATGGAATGGCAGTTTTTGCCTTGAACAGGTTATGAGGATCCCTCGACCTTCTCTCACTGAAAAATGAGTGACCAAAAAAGAAAATGAGCATCCAGTCACTTCTTGGTGATGATGATTCTTTTTTTAAAATATCCCCAGCCTGGTGCAATCTGCAATGAGTATAAGGGCAAAACTTTGAACCCCTACCTCACCAAAGTTGTCCATCCTTGTTATCCAAGATGGATGACAGCAAAGTAACCAAAACATATCTTTATTCAGCACTATGGGTGGTGGGGAAACAGCTGCATTCTTTGGTTTTGAAGTGCAACACTAGATAACTGCTTCAGAAATAAAGTGACATAGCTTATGCTTCTATTCCATCAAATCTTTGTTAAATACATTTCAGGTTTACCTCTCATTTTGTCCCACAAGATCCCACATTATATTTCATATTTAGCAGGAAGATTTCATTCTTCACCTAATTAAAAAGAAATGAAATGAAATCTTTTCTGTGTAATAGTACCTCAGGGATTCTCTCTCTGTAACATATACTTTCCAGATCTATATCATTTATGACACATTTACTTTTGTATTTATTGAAAGTATGTAGAAGACATGGAGGATAGATTTACCTGTCACCAAAGCCTTTAGCAAATTAGTCTGACAATCTGATGGAGGAGTAGTTACAAGAATTAAAAGATCATGGTTCTCCTACAAAGAGCAAAGGGCACTAATGGTGTTGATTTAACTTGAGTGAACTGTGCCAAAACATAATGTCAATAGCATACAAGTGTTATTAAATAGCAGATTATTTGTACTACTTCACTATACATAGGAAACAAAGGGGGAATTACAAATTATGCTGCAGAAGTGAGGTATGGGGTCATAGAGTGTTGTGTGTTGCTATTGACACAGGTCATCAACCCCTCCCTAATGTTAATGTTAGTTACAGGAGTAAACCCATCTTAACTCATTTGGATTTACCTCATTGGAGTATGCAGGGGTAAGCAAATCTGATCCAAGGAGTTAAGACACCAATGGGTAAAGAAACAAATTAAGGCTTTATTGCAAGCCCATTAAAGAAAGGCAAGTTCTCTCATGTGCTCATCTAACACTCAACTAAGGTAGTTTCACTTTTGGTAAAAGTGAGAGAATGAGAGAGAGGGAGGTGGAGGTGGCATGGAATTCTGGGATTTGTAGCTTTGTGAGATATTTAGCCTTCTATGTAAGAGTGTTCTTGTGCTCAAACAAACTACAAATCCCAGAATTCCATAGCATAGAGCCATGACAGTTAAAGTGGTGTCAAATTACATTATTTCTGCAACAGAAGAAACAGTGGTTTTGCTGGATGATGTGAGCCAAGTGACGTCCACATAAAGCCTCTATCAGAGCAACATCTCTATTGGCTAGAATAAATCTGCCTGTTCAGGTACTGTGTACTGCTGAATACTGGTAGCTAGATGAAACAGTGGCAGAGGTCTATGCCTTTTTTTGCCATGCTTGAGGGCTCTCTGGGGCCTATATCTAATTGCTAATCCTAACTGGATACGAGCCTCTGAGACAATTTTTGAAAGGTAACTCAGCACATATGAACAGTAAATCCTATTGATTCAATAGGTAAATATAGGAGCTTATCACATGGATATTTAAATCAATTTACTTCAGCCCGGATTAACCCTTAATTTGAGTGGCATCCTGATATTATTACAAGGTTTTTGGCTCCAATTTTGCCTCTCGAATACATCCCAGGTCCAGCCCCACTTCCAGAGGTGCTCCTTGTGGCTATTTTTGGATCCAGCAGTTTTCTGGCTTGAAAAAATGGCTGCCAGAGCCCTCTTGGAAGCAGGGATGGGCCCAGGATGTATTTTGGTGGCAAAATTGGAGCCAAAAAACCTTGCAATAATATCAGGATGCCACCCGAATTAAGGGTTAAACCGGATTGTGGTAAACTGATTAAAATATCCTTGCGAAAAGCTTCCAAGTTGAGACTGTTAGATTTAAGTTCAAATGTTTTGCTTTGGAAACTTGTTGAAAGCTTGGTTCTTCTTATATTCTTATGTCTTCTTATACCCTCATACCACCCTTCCACCCCACCCCCCCACCCCTTTTCTCTGGCATACTTTGGATGTTATGGACTACATCATTGCTGATTAATGGTGTTTGAGACTGAAAGAATATAAACCCAAAACATCTGAGAGGCACCAGGTTGGAGAAGGGTGTGGTTATGTTCATATGCCAATGAACTGTATTGATGGAATCACCATTAGCATAGGTAAGAAAGGGTGCTAGTTCAATTGTTACCTTTAGTAGATTCCTAATCTTGTTATTTTAATATCTGAATTGTGTTTTATGAAACATACAGTTTTATAATGAAGCAACCCACTGGTTTTCCTCATGAACATATTGAGCATGCATCATTTGAACAGGCAAGGGAACTCGACAGCTTAATTCTGTCTTAGGAGAATGTTTGCAGACATAATCCTATTCACTGGTGGATAAGGATGCCCTACTAGTCACTTGGCCTATAAAACTATTAGCTTTAATTTTTATGCTGGCATCATGATCTTCTTAAATTGTAAACCAGCTTTTTCTTAACAGTTTATTGGCAAAAGTAGGTAACTTCTCCATAAATCTTCCTAGCTCATGCCCCTTTGCATTTAAAAGCTGTATCCATCCCTAGTAATACAGTTAGCTATAAAGAGTAATATTGTTTACATTAATTCCCCCAGGTGATTGGTCAAGCCTTTGAGATAGTCATCTGCTTGGTGCTACTAATGTCAAGAAATTATTTTAATAGGGAAGCAAATTGACACCCTATCAAACCATTAAAAAATAAACAAAGAATAAGACTATAGTTATGGGGTTCTTTTTTAAAAACAGAGATTGCAGTTTTCAATCCCTTCCTTGATATTTGCATACTGTGTGATCACTGTTAAAATAATATCATAGCTGTAGTTTTCACTGAAATGATGACACTGGCAGCTGTAGTTCATGCTGTTGGTTGTGCTCTCTCTTCCCTTTCCTCACTTGTAACACATTTACATTTGGCATGATAAATTGCAACTTTTCCAGAATTAATCTTCTTCAGTATCTTAGCAAATGCTAAATCCCCCTCCCTCTTAATCCTGAGACAGTGGGTAAAAACATAATAAATTGTAGCTGGCTGACTGACTGTTTTACATTTGACATAGCTGCAGCTTAGCTAACTTTTCTGGTTAACCTTTTGAAGTTATATATGAAGTTGGTAAATCTCTAATAAATCATAAGAGAAAGGGTTATGGGGCATTCTTATTCTAATTTGTTTAAGAGATTTTTTCAAATAATATTGAGCTGTTGGGAGAGGGATATTTTATATAAGAAAGTAACTTCTGTAAACATGTAAACAGGTGAGGAAGAATTGCAAATTAGAGCAAGAATATACTGATTTGTCTAGAAAAGACTTCAAAGGTCATCTAGTGTAACCTTTTACAGGTATAGAAATCCTCAGCAAAAATTCTGAAAGGTGGTCATCAGAAATATCTAGTGAAGGAAACTCTGCTCCTTTTGAAGTACTCCATTCTACTGTCAAACAGCTCTTGCCATCAGGAAGTGCTTTCAACTTTTATATGCTTCTAGTATTTGGATTGGAGAAGTGTCATCTGAAATTGATAGGCAACAGACAAAATGTCTAAGGACCCTTCTTCAACTCCCCAACTCCCCAAACTCAGTGCTATTATTGGAGATAGGCCAGAGTCCTCTCTCAATTAGAGCCTGGTGATATGATATAAAGCTCTGGCTGCACGTTGGTGTCTTTGGGGTTGGTTCAGGTTTGCTTGAATACCTGCCCCAAGACAATTATGTAAAAAGTTGGCACAAACATCTTGGAAAAAAAGGAGCTTCAATTGGTCTCTCTTCTTCACTCCTTTCGAACTTGGGATTGAAAATGGCCTTTAAATCTTTTAAGCAGAGACTGTGGGACAAAACCTCTTGCAATCTGCATTCGCTCTTATGTAAGCTGCTTGCCTAGTGCATTGAATGTACATTACACTTGGCCTTTCCAATCAGTGCCAAAGTACTGCAGATATTTTTCTCAGACCAGATGCAACATTTTTTTTTTCCAAAGAACTACTCCAAGGCAGATTTACTGGGGTCCCTTACTTAGAGAGATAGCACCCTTGTAATAATATGGAAGTTGTGTCAATGAAGTATATTTTCTTGTGTTGTAGCCTTTGCAATGAGGTGCACCAGAAGCTGATTATTCCACTATTGAGAAAATTTGCTGCTCAAGTTTATATCAGGTTCTTGGTGGATGATAAGTATCCAAATGTCATGCACACTATTGCTAAATTTCTTCCAGAGGCAAAAACAATTAGAGTTCTCTATGTGTTTTAAATAAAATTGACAGCAATCATTTTATTGTTTTTACTGTACTGTTTAGTGTTTTCTTTTTGTGGGACATATCATATACCTGTTTAACTCATGCTTTAGCAAGACCTCCAGATCCTTTTCACAAATACTTTTGTCAAGCCAGGTGTCTTTTCTCTTCCCCAAATGTATAACCTAACATTTTCTCCCTCTTTAAGTTAATTTTGTCCAAGTTCTCTAAATCCTTCTTTCAAATGGCAACTATTTGGCTATAAAAACCTGGCTCATCCCTACTCTCCAACGGTCTGTCACAGTCTGAACAAAGAGACTTCTGGTTTACTTAAAAACTGAATATCATTCCAGTTTGTAAAACATCTGTGCTTAGTAGTCTTTAGTTTGCTTATATCAATCCTGATGACTGTGCATTGAACTCAATACATAGTAGAAACACTATTATGAGAACTATACCATGAAAATAAGAATATCTTAAGATAAGTTGAAAAAAACATTTTGTTTCCATTTTCTGCAGCTAGGATGATTTCTTTATAGAGTGAGAGAATCGTCACACATCAAAGTGAATGTTTGAAATATTCTCACAGGGAGGATTTGTAAGCAAGATAGCTCTTGGGATGTCAGTCATCCAAGCACAGGATAATTAGCACTATCTGAGAGTGTGTTAGGCTGAGTAATAAAGACTCAACTGGGAAAACTGAAAGGAAGCAGATGGTTCTTTCAGTTGGCTAGTCATGGAAGGTAAACCAGAGACTTTGTCTGGATGTTGGATAACTGTTACTAGTGATAGCTAGTTTCTCTAGTAAAAAAGTAGCTATAATTCCTGGGCCAAACTATTGGTTGCTAGCATTTTTGTACCTTCAAAATGGAATTATCATTTTAAAATCAGGTAGATCCGTTACACTGGCATTTAGTGCTGTTTATTTGTTTTAATTTACTGTTATCTGTTTGGAATCTTTGTAAAGATATGGCAAACCCAAGCTGAGCAAACCTTGCAAAGACATCTCCATGAATATTTTTTCTTAGGGTTATTATATTTTGGAAACAACTTGAGGGCACAGAACCAAAACAAAGGGATAGATCAGACACATGAGCCCATTCTTCCTAGACAGGAGTCCATTCTTGTGAAGCCATACCCTTCGAAAAAAGTGGAGGCACCAGGGAACAGAAATAAGACTTAGGGCTTTGGGCAAAGGGCTTTATGTCTTCCACTCTTCTAAAAAGGAGTTCTAAAGAGTTTTCTTTTTCATATGCCAAAATAACTTGGCTACCTTTTAATACTTAATACCTTGGTGGCCATGGGCATATGAAGATGTGGTGTCTTTTACTGCATATCAGAGAGCAAAATGCATTCAGCCAACTTGCTTTTAAAAAATTTATCTAGCTATCCATCAATCCATCTTCTATTTAATTTACAACCTACCTTTCTCTCAACATGGGACCAAAGACAACTCACAGCATAGATTGAAATAAAGTATGAATAAAGCAGAATACTATATTTTAAGAAGAAATTAACAGGACTGCCAGATATTTTACTCCTTTTAGGAGTATGAGATTGAGAACAGAACTTTTATTTTTAATTTCCAGTTAATTATATGGATTCCCACTTTTGCTACCCATCCCCAAAAATAATGGGACCAGACACTGAAATAGGATTAACAGGGCCATTTAGTCACCTATTTATTAAACTCTTAACACAACTGCAACTAATTTCTAACAACCAAGTGTGGGAGAAGCTGCATCTGGTGTCTTTCCTGAGAATGCCTCTGCAGCTTATCTGGATGAAAACACCTGAGCCCTCAATGACAACCCAAAAGCTGGGTTATTTGCTGGCCCGCCTGAAGCAGAAAGTCTAACCAGAAAGCCCCCTTCCCAATCCACAAAGATTAAAGATGGGGTTTATCTGTTAAGCCAGACCTAAGGGCAATTTCTTTCTGCCACTCCCCAGGTCACAAGGCTTAAAGAGGTGGTTCCAGAAACACCCCTTCCACCCAAACAGTGTCCAAGGTGCTTGCCAAAATATAATCCAAATATTTATACCATAAATAGATAATTATATAAACCAATTGGAATTCAAACTTTTAAACCAAATCAATTATTATCAAGACTCCACCCTAGCCAATTTCCCATATGCCGCTTGGAAAAGTATGGGGTAGATGAAAAATCTGTGGAAAGAGGGGAAAATCCTATGTGGCCCTGAGGCGACCAAGCAAAAGTTCGTACTATACCAGCGGTGGGTGGGTGGGTTGATTTATATCTCCCAATGAGAAAAATGGGGGTGACTATCAGACCTTGCCTCCAACCAGGCCCCACAAAGTCTCGTGCCATGGCAACATTGCCATGGCATGATTTAAACAGCCATGGTCTCAACCAATGGGAGGGCAGCTAACATGTGTGTGTGTGGGGGGGGCATTTTGTGAAAAATGAAGCTCCTGCAGAGCTCAGTCATTCTAAACTGATTGTTTTATAGACATGAATATAAATGAAAACAAAGGCATTTTATCAGTAATGTTATGAGTATAATAAACATATGAAACCACAACACAAAAACACATACAAAAATAAGAATGTCCTCATATGCTTCTAATATGCTACAAGATTAACTTTTGTCCCTCTTCCTATGAATTTGCTTTATAGGATCATATAAAATTAATAGAGTATTTTGCAATTTTTCCTAAACAATACTGGTAGGTTTATATCACCTGGAATTGTTTTGTATGTGTTTAGAACTATCAGACTGTAACCTCTGCAATAATAAGAGAATCAGTCAAAGTGAATATGATCTCATCTCATAATGAGATTATATCATTTTGATTTTATATGTTTCCTTGTCATGTGTTTTGTGATGTATTTCAGGAAAATCTCTAATGGGGAAAAAACATTAAAGTCTGAGGGACAGTAGGGATAATGTTGGAAGAAAGTGACAAAATGTTTTGAGTATGGGGAAGACATAAGGACCGCAAAACTCTGAAGATGAAAACATTGAAATAAAATATATGTAGTAATATTTTCTGGCTTTATGATTTCATATTTTTGCTACCCATCCCTGCTCACCAACAAACAGATATATAGCAAAGAGAAAGAGTTATTGCTAGTTGCTATATGCTTTCCATAACAAGATAATGAAGAACTTTGCAGTTCTTTGGTTGTTCTCCCCTTCCAGAAGCCACATATGCACTAATTGATTGGTCCTTCAGGTCATTGCACAACAGTAAAATGATACCTCATTTTTTTCCATACATTTAGGGAAGCCGTGAGAAAGGGAAATGAAGATGCCATTCTTCTTATTATTTATTATGACAAGATGGGTTATATGTTAGAGCTGAATTGGGAACAGAACATCTGTGGAAGGTTTTTACTATGGATAGAAAAATATTTTTTAAAAAAATATATTTCTTGAGTGATGAGAGATCCTGATGAAAAGAATTATGAAATAAAAAGAATATTTGCAGTTCAGGAATTATTCTATGCAAAATTAACTTGATGTTTTGCACAGAAAATCCCCCCACACAGGAAATAATGTTTCCTGCAGAAAAATAATAGTTCTGGATAGACATATAATTTTCTACACAGAAAAGGATGTTTCCTGAGAAGGAAACAGGATTTTCTGCATAAATCAACAGTTTGTGAATTTTCAGTAGAATAAGCCCTGAATCCTGAATATTTGAAGACTTACTTTCAATAGGAAGAAAATTGCTAAAATTACTTGTTGCTTTATTCAGGAAGAAAGGTACGGAATAATTACATCCCTAGTTTGGTTAATGTGGTAAGGATATATGGAGTTTCTATAATTAGCATTTGATGACAATTTGAAACAAGACATTATAGCATCTATACTCATTCTTACCGTTCTTATTTGCCATTTCTTTTCTAACCTAAAACATGTCTAGGTACCTACCACTTTACTTTTATCCCTTTTTTTGTATTATACTTCCACTTACATATTTTGTGTGTATAATTTTCTACTACCACCTTTACAAAGCTGGTTATTGATCTGAAAGGTAACTCACTGAGGCTGCATCTGCACTGTAGACATAATGCAGTTTGACATTGCTTTAATTGCCATGGATCAATTCTATGGAATTCTGGGATTTGTAGTTTCATGACATACTTAGCCTTCTCTGTCAAAGAGCTCTGGTGCCACAACAAACTATAATTCTCAGAATTCCATTGGACTGAGCCATGGCAGTAAAAGTGGTGTCAAACTGCATTATTTGAAAACTGATTTGAAAACCATCCTGTTCTGAGAAGCATTCCCAGGCATTATGTGACTATTATTTGTTATTTGATGTTTTTAATTTGTTGACTGCTTTACTTTATTGTACCCTTTTGTGTACTGTTATGTATTATGTATATGTATTATGCTATTATTTCTTAGATTGTACACCATGGGCAAGTTTACTTTTTATTGTTTGTATGTACAGCGCTGTGTAAATCTACAGCGCTATATAAAAAGCATAATAATAATAATAATAATAATAATAATAATAATAATAATAACTATTACAAACAACTAGAGAACAAGCACATTGATGTCAGAAAGCTGGACTAGATTCAGGAAGACCTGGATTCCACTCATCCTTTGGAGATACACCATATATATACTTATTCAGGCATTGAGCAAGGAGTACTCAATCTCTGCTTTTCCTGGCTGCACAACTATGCCCGAATGACAACAAGAACAACAACATGTATGTATGTTGTATTTTAATCTGTTGCTGTTTGCCTTGATGCATGGACAGAGGCAGTTAAGAAATAACAACAACAACAACAACAACCCACCTTTCCCCAAACAGCACCAGAATAAAATACAACACATAACATGAAATAAAAACATATAACAATAGTTTAAACATAAACACCAATTCAAACACCTACAATCAATTTAAAAGAAACCAAAACAATCCATAATTTAAAATCCATAATTTAAATATCATCTGGGTAGACCTGCCAGAAAATACTGGTCTTTAATGCTATTTTAAATTCTGTCTGTCAATTTTTTTTGTACAATTCTGCTCCCAGTCACTGATTGACTATTGGGCCAGAAGCCATTCAAATGCTGTTCCTAACTAAGGAAGAAGGAACAACCATTGCTTTCCAGATATCCAGTGTAAATATGCTTACAGAGCTTTATTGTCTGCTAGCAACAAAAAAGATCCTGGCTGATGTACACTGCTTTGAGCTTCCTTGGGGCAAGCTGGGGTGTAAACATGGGAAACCAATAACAAAGAAATAACTTCCTTTGCAGAACTAAGTGTTTGAATTCAAATGCCAGAAGAGTGTTTAAAGATTTTTAATCCCAGTGGCTCTACAAGCTAGAGTTCCTGGAAGCACACAGTTACACACTACATTATTCACATATTGTACAAATAAAATGGGTTTTAAAAGCAAAAGCTGGTATAATTCAAAAACTAGATGATACACACAAACACACATGTAAAGCTTGGGATGTGTGGCAGAGTTGGCCAAATGACCAAATGATGAAGTGTGGAAGTTGGATTTGGATTAATCTCCATGAGCTTTCAAATCAGAATGGGATGCCCCAACTTGATTTTGGAGAAAAATGGGCACATTGGACTGAGCTCTGATCATTGAAACTAAGTGCTACAAACCAGATCAGTGTGCCTTCAATAGGATCATCTAGGAAGAAATAAAATTCTTATAAAAATAACGTCAGTCAATATTTTTACACCTTCTTACTACGTAGTCTGTGCATTGATATGTGATATTCTTTGGAAACTGTGTAATCCAGACACTTTAGTGTGGCTCCCACAACAAAACCTCAATGTGTTTTTTTTTCCATCTTTTGCTTAAAAAGTTTCACTATTCATATGATGAAACATTTAAATGCTGTAGTACTCTACTGTCTATTGAAAGTATCAGCAGTTGGTTATGGGAAGACATAGAGTAGATTATAGGGTTTAAAAGCTTTGGGTGAAAGTGAGGTATGTTATGCTATGATGGCATTATGATTTTCTTGTCAAAAGTAATTAGAAGAATATAGGTACAGGTCAGCAGTCAGGTTTGTCTGTCAGTCATTAATCGTCTGAAAATAGCCTACGGGATGCAGGTATCAATTACTATGACTCAGTTTGAAAGACAAATATAGGCAGACTATTTGCAACTGCATCATTTCAAACCTGTCTTCACTGGAGTAATTCTAGCCAAACTTTAATTCTCGCATGTGGAGCCTGTTTGAAACTGTCTTTGGGTGGTGGCTGTTCTATTTGGCAAGTCATTTTGTTTTCACTGGCAATCTCTCTGGAGACTGATGCCCAATACATAGCTTGTTTCTTGCTATTACAAGCTGCCATTGGGATTTTAGCAGCATTTTCACATGTGAGAGAGGTCATATTTGTGGGCAGCCAGGAAATTTAATTCAGCCAGCTAGCCGGAAATACACACAGCAGTTCTGTCTACATGGAAGGTACATCATTATAGCTTCTCAGAACTAAATGCTAGCCAGCATTACCTTATTGAAGGCATATTCAAAACTGCAGCTGGAAGCATATCCCCATTATTGTGGTATTCCCAACCTTATGTCTATGCTGCAGCATCCAACTTTCCATTTCCTGCATAGACCATCATTTCTAAGTCACACAGCAAATTCAATGTCATACCACATCAACTAAACCATCATTATAGACATGTAACCCTTGGGGATTGTCTTTTATGGAGTAATTAGTGCTCTTGCATTTTCTCTGTTTTACTGACAAGTTTATAACTGGGAATATTTAGGGATGATTTCTGCTCATCCATACTGCACAGAAAGAAAAAAAAGATAAGTTTTGATGTGTATTGGTTGCAAATGTGCAAAAATCTTCATGCAACTCCAAGCTACTGTGCAATATACTCTGCATAAAGAAACCTTTGAAGTCAAGCACATAGGTCACACTTTGTCATACACTGTCTAGGCTCAATTTTATGTGTTAGTTTTAACTTATAAGATCCTAAATCATGTATCCTGGAACTAAAGGCCAGGAAACTGAAGTCTCAAACAATAAGGAAAGGTAGGGTGAATCTCCCACTGATGTGATCAGGCAAAGTTGGACCACTAAGACTGTTTTGTACCTGATCCTCACCAGGAATTATCAACCAGAAATGTACTACACAATCAAACACTATAAACACATATCTGCTGTAGTTGAGCCTTTTCAGGAATGGCAAATGCTATGTGCCATTTATCTTATGCATAACTACTTGTAAGTAAGCTATGCTGAACACACAAAGGGGATTCCTAAGTATCCACTCTAGTTGTAAGAGTACATAGGTGGGGTACAGACTGCCCCCAAAGGGCAGTCTGCCCATGCCTTGTTTTGCTCCGCAAGGAAGCTGCAGCAGATAAACCGCGCGGCTCCCTCATGGAGCAAAAAGAACCTGCAAAAAGCGTGTTCTTTTTGCCGTGCCATATTGACACCACAGTGCACCAATGGTGCACTCGCGATGTCATTATGACACTGTGACGTGCGGACGCTAGGCGTCCGTTGCGTCAAAATGGCAGCGCCCATCTGTACAGGGCGCCACCATTCTGACACCCTAGTCACATGCTAGGGGTGAGGCACGTATGGGCGGTGCGCCCTTGGCCAACCCCTAGCACGTGACGAGGGCGCACTATAGTCCCTTCTGGATCGGGCCATAGAATACATAGCTAAGGATGATTGAAAGATAGCAAAGTGAGAAGCAACTTGACCTCTCCCTGACTGTATTTGCTGGCATTATGAATATAATAGCTGTTGTGATAATCTTGACTGGATATTTCATATCACAGCAGGAGCTAGATTGCCCTGCTCTCAGTTGTCTTAGGACACATATGTGTTTTTAGTGGTTTCGCTCAGCCAAAGTTGGGCTTTTCTCCTGGTATAAGAGAATGGGGTATCAGAGGTTTTTTTTCTTTTACTTTGGGTACTAGCAGAAAATCTACAGAAGAAAAGCCTACAACAGCATTGTGACTCAGTGATGTTTGAGAAAGTAGCATTCTCAAGTTAAGTTTTCTGTCAAAGTTTTTATTTTCACTTTGCTTATGCTCTGAGATTATTTCTCTCAATACAGTGTGAAATTGATAGCTCATATCTAAGTCATAGAATTATACAGCTGAATGGATAAAGCACTAATTCTAATAATCTAGTCCAGCCCTTTGCCAATGCAAGAGTCCACAGTTAAAACATCCTGGAGAGGTGGCTATTCAACCTGTGCTTATAAATATTCAATAAATGTGAGTCCATCATTCTCCAAGGCAGCCTTTTGACATAATTTTAAGAATTCTTCCCTAACTGTACATAAATGTTCTTGTTTCTTCAACCTTTGGGCTGATTTAAGAATAACCACGCTGAATTAGACTAAAGAACTGTCTAGTATAGCTTTCTATTTACACAGCAGCCAAACAATTGGGCTCCCTCCATTCCTCCATCTTGCATCCCCAACAACTGATACACATGGGCATGTTGCTTCTGATACCAGAGATGACACATAGTCATCCTAGTAGCCACTGCTGGGTCCATCCTCCACAACTTTATCCAGTCCCCCTTTAAAGCTATCCAAATTGACAGTCTTCACTACATCCAGTAGAAGAGTGCAGAACTAATGATATTTGGGTCTTGAGTCTTCTAACACTCAGTAGCAGTTTATGACCTTAGATTATGAGAGGTGCATTTCTATCATATCTCCTCTCCCTTGCCTTTTTCTTAAGCTAAATAGCCCCAGACAATGCAGTCTCACCTCTCTCTGACTTTAAAATCTCCTTTCTTGAATGTAGGGACAGGAATTGTACCTTATACTCAAGATGTAATCAATCCATTGATTTCTATATGATATTAAAATCTAATTTCTGATTCCTTTTCAAACTATACCCAATTTGGAAATTACGTTTCCCCCCCAATTCACTGGGTTGACCTTTGCCTGCAGATATCAACTAGGGTGTCCAGATTCCTTGATAAGTTGCTGCATAAGAATATATGTGACAATGGGATTTTTTGTGTCACTACAATCACATAACACTTATTTTCATTAAATTTAGATCTACCCTGTTGAAGCCCATTCTCCCAGTTTAGAGAGATCTTTCTGGGAA
>NC_056526.1:152008778-152077765 GCF_019175285.1 Sceloporus undulatus
CATCATCATCATCATCATCATCATCATCATCATCATCATCATCATCATCATCATCATCATCATTATTTTAAGTGGTACCACTCTATAGTGGCCACCTCACTTTAAATCCCTTATTCCATGTTTTGCTTAGAAGATTATCTACGCCTCAGGCTTCATAGATACACTCATTTTGCATTTTATTTTGGGAGTATTTTGTATGCATTGCTGTATCTTCTAACAAATCATCACAACTTTTGTTTTTAAAGTAGTGTTGTAGAGGTCTGGATGTTAGGAGATATTATAGGTACTTTTCGGTCATTTACATATTTTCACCTTTGCTCAATATAGCTCGATATATAAGCAGCTTCTGACAGTTGTGTGTCTGTTAATTATTGATATCTAATATGAGAGACTCTTGTCTGAAAAGTGGGAAAAATCAAATATAAATATGACTATTGTGTGACTTCATGCCTGGCCAGAGGTACCTCTACCTGCAATTACAGGTAGCCATATTCACTTTTAAGCACCAGCTGCATGATATTTTGTTACTTATACTTCTAGAATAATCTAATCCAAGTTTGCCTTTCCAAATGTTGTTGGACTGCAATTCCCATCAGCCCTAACCAGATAGAACTACCCACACTATCTATTTCTGATCTAGTAAAACAAGAGTGCCAGAAAAATACTAGAAGACTACACAAGCCTGCTTCATTGGTTCTGAGTTTACTGCAAGCCATCCCAGTTCAATGATTTGGCCTAACATTGGCCTTGGACAGACGGGCCAAAAGCGGCATACTGCCACTGATACTAGGGTTCCAGAGAACTCAGCAACTGCATACTCCATAACCCTAGCATGTCACAGCGGCAGGCTAATGGTGGCCTCCCGTCCATATAGGGGCCGCCATCTTGAAGCAAGCGATGCACAGCATACAGACATCACTGTGTGTTGCTGACCTCACTGGTGTGCAAATGGCACACTCGTGACATGTGCTGGGCACCACAAAAAGAATCTGTTTTTTTCCAGGTTCTATTTATTCCATAGGGATGCTGTGTGGTTTGGCTGCTGCAGCATCCCTCCATATGAAAAACCAGTGCCTCCAGCCTGCTGTTCCAGGGCGATATGTACTGCACCATAATCTCTCATTTTGGATCTGCTTTGCACTCAGGCAGGCAGTCTCAGTTGACTTTCTCATTGACTGCAATGGGTAAAAAAATCTACAACCACTATCTGTATTTGAAAGTATTGAAAGCCTTACTGAAGTGACAAAGCCTGACATATTTTGGGAAAGTAGATGTAGAGAAGATTGTTCTAGATATTTTAAAGTTTACAATGGAAAAAAAAAGTTGATATATTTGCTGTAGTTTCATGAGCAACAGGCCTGAACATGACATGCAATCTAGGCTCCCCTTAGCTATGTTCCTTATAAGCTATTGTAAGGCTGTCCAAAGAAACTGGGGATTTTTGAACTCGGGAAATGGTATTTGAGGCTGCAATTAAATCTCTATGCAATGGTGCTGGATACTGGGATCTGCAATACAGCCACATTTGGAGGGCTACATGATTTGAATTATTCCAAAGGAATATCAATCTTCTTGTTCTGGATTAAGCACACTCATCTAATGGTTATATCAATCCATAATGCTGACCAAAAGGGGATGGGAACAGTAGCCATTATTCAGAATTTGAATTAATCAAGAAAGTGGTTATGTCAAGGTGGAAAATTGGGTCATTTAAAAAAGTTTTAGTGGACTCACAAATTACAGTGCTGAGCTAAGCTCCTTAACAGTTTCTGGATGAGAACATGTTTAAACTGTCAAGCAAGATTAAACATTTTCCAACTGTAGACTGAAATCTGCAGATTTACTTATTAATTCTTCTAATCAGGCTGAATAAGAAACTGAAAGGGCCAGAACAGATATGGCTTAACCAGATGGATGTAGCAGAATAAGAGGGACAGGGCAGGAGAATAAAAATTGTGGGCACACTAAAGAAATGTTAGGTGCACATGTCGATTTGAAATTATGCATCCGTGACCAAATTCATTAAATAGTACTAACTGTACTTAACTGCTCAATCTTATACTTATATATAGACATATATGCATCCAATGGAAGGTATTCCAAAGTACATCAGCAGAAGAATCAACAGAAAATAATTGCCGCGTGTGTGCTGACAAAATCCACCATGAGGAATTCCCTTGAAAAAGAAAGGAGGGTTAAAATGTTAATTTTAAAAAAGGTTTAATGAGTTGGTATATTTGTTTTTCTCCCCTGCATGCAATGTGTTAGTAAAGCATCCCAATATTCTGTTGGGAAGTTGGAAAATCAGAATGCGTGTACATAGAAAGAGAAGCAACACATTACATTTGTGGACTTGGTAGCTTCTCATGTTTCAGTATTGTTGTGATAATTATACTGGCACAGGATTTTTATTATTGTAAATACTGAACTTTTATTTTGTTCCACTCTAGGTATTAGAAGTTCAGTGCGCTTGCAATAGTTGGATGAACTGAATTTTAAAAATAGCAAGTAAACAGGCTAAGTTTCATTGGGTTGAGTATGGGTTCTTTTCTTTTCATACTTTTCTTTCTTTTTTCACAAAATGGCTCTGTAAGTGGCCTAGTCTATTAAAGTAAATGGACTCTTATCATATAAGACAAGCACACCCAATACAATTACTCTGTCAGCATTCTCACAGTGAGGGAGGAGCATCAGGAAACTGCCAACTATTAGAACAGTGAAGTAATTTTGAAGGTGAGACATCATTTTGCCTGTCAGATCATTGAAGAAGGAAGAGATAGGGGAAAGGTTTGACATGAATCCTCTATAAGCCTTCTCAAAAGTCAACATTTCTAAATAAAGAACAACATATGCTTCTAGTTATTGATATTACACAATTAAAAGGCAGTTGGTTCAAAAAGCAATATAGGATCAGCCCATTCACATGATGGAGATTACTGCATATGGCTTTTACACTACAAATACACTGGGAAGGAAGCAGCTTTGGCAATACTCCTCACACACCGCTACCTCTGTCCCAAGCTGTACTATCTCCCACCCATCCTTTTTCATTCACTGGAGAAACCCATGAATGACCTGACAGCTTGCAAATCTACAAGTGCCAATGTTGCTCCTGGGGCAGTTGCATGATTGCCAGATACGTGATGCCAATGTCCCTTCCTCTTCTATACCCCTCCCTCTCACTATAACAAAGTAGCCTAAGTACCAATTTAAATTTTCTCCAATTCTTTTCTTTTCTTTTTTAAAGAACCTTTTTAAGAGTAAGTTGAGGGCTGCACATCTCCAGAACTACACACAACAAAGGAGAAAACCAAAACAAAACAAAACAAAGTCCGACAGGCATGCTGGGTAAGACATTAAGCAGGGAGGTGGTATTAAGGGAGAGTTCAGGAGGAAAGCATAATGGGGGTAGCAGCCCCATTTGCACAACTGTGAAAGGTACAGTGATGGCTGCCTAGAAATGGAAAATTCCATTTTTTTAAAATTAAAAGTGTGATTGTGGCAAGAACAGGGCCATATGCAATAATGCCCCACATAGTTATAGTGCTATTATTCTACTTTAATTGCCACACTTCAATCCTATGGAATCCTGGGATTTAAGAAGGGGCATTTAGAATTCCCAGAAAGTGTGTTCTAGTGCCTCACCAGTCTACACCCAGGATTCCATAGGATGGACAATGACAGTTACAGGGGAATAATGCACTCTAATCATGTAGTGTGAATGGGCTCCAGGACAACGGAGTTAGGCATTCCATCCTTCAGTCTGGCTTTCCATCTAAAAGGTCAAACAGACATTTAGATGCATGAAAAGTATGTTATAAGCAGGTCCAATCTATGATGTTGCACATTCTTACTGATTATGACTCACACAGAGAATCTTAAGACATTAACCTTAGCTTCTAGTTTCCTGGCTTTCTGACACTTGAGCCAAGGTTTTGTTTTTTTAAAAAAAAACTGATTAGAATATTTAATTAGTGAGTAAAGACAGATTTCTAAGCAAGTTATATTTTTAAACCTACCTTGAGCTAAAATGCTACAGGGGGTAAAGGTGTGTGTGGGGTGGTGGTGGTGGTATACTTCAGGGTTTGAGGTTTTTTTGATACCTACAATAGCTGAGGTTTTTAATGATTAACACTGTTCATCAGATCTGTTCATTCCTGCTAATGTATCATAAAGATCTCCTGCTGTTCCCAGCAGTGCCATACTAATTCAGTGCACTAGCAAAATTAGCAGCAGGAAACAACTCTTTGAAATTTTCTCCATTTATGAATAGCATTGTTCATTCAGCAAAGAATAGCTGCTCCTGCTGTAATTGTTCCTGTGTTAAGAAGGCTGAGAGTTTATTTTCATTCCATCTGCTTTTTTTAAAAAATCAATAGAAATAAATACACATACAATTAAATATTGGATTAAACAGCCAACTGAAAGACTGAGTTTCTTTCACTTTTGAACTTTTCTGATTTTGTCTCCAAGGGAGGACTATTGTGCTCTTATTCCTCAGCAGGCACTCGATAATGCAAAAGCCCTTTGAAGTTGCCATTGGAAAAAATTGAACAGATGGAGCAGTGAATAAACCCATAGTGCTGTCTTTTGAATATTAAGAAAAGCCACTGTTCCAGACAAAAAAAGTTAATATTTAATATCATTTGCATATCAAGGTATGTGGTTTTTGAGTTGAGCAGAGAAGACTATAACCATCCTGTAGCCAGGTGTATAAAATTCCTTGTTTCATGGCTTACATGCAGTACAACAAATGTGACAGCACTGATCTGGAAGCTGATGGACATCAGTGGTTACATGAACTGATTTTTTATTTTTTACTAAACATGCAGCACAACTTGTAGAAACCCTGGATTTCCTCCATAAGGCAATTCATAGCATTAGGAAATTCTGCATGACAGATGGAATAGTGTCACTTGGGGTTGCAGCTCCTTTGTTCACATGTTCAATTACATGGTGTCACTTTGAGGCATTGGCTGTTTTGTTTTGTGTTGTATATTTTACTATTTCTTGTTACTGTACTGCAATATGGCAAACAGAAGATGATAATTTTCTCAATGTCAGGCTTTAATTTCCTCTGCCAACCATTTCTGAAAAGCACTCCAACTTCATCAGGTTTGAAAGCCAGTGAACAATCATAGCAGCAATCTCATCAGTCGTAGGGGAAAATCACATCCTAACCATGTTGAATGCATATCAGTCAGATGTGCTGATTGTCATAGGTCAGTGTAAAAGCTGCTCCCTGGCATGTTTTGATTTAGCATGGATACATCTTACTGTCTAGTATCTGTGGAAGACAGAAATGCAAACTATATAGTAAACAAGTCTATGTGGCTGACAAAACTTTAAGCGATGTTGTTGTTGTTAACCACCCTCGAGTCAACCCTGACACATGCTGACCCTGTAGATAAGACATCTCCAAGCCCCTCTATCCTCCACTGCTGCTCAGTAATCTGTAAATTCACATTTGTGACTTCCCTAATTGAGTTTATAAGAAGTTCCTCTCTTTCTACTGTTTTCCACTCTTCCTGGGATTATGGTCTTTTCCAATGAATTGTGACTTCCCATGATGTGGCCAAGGTATTACAATTTCAGTTTGACGATCTTCACTTCCAGGACTTAATGATTTTAAGGCCAATTTGTTCATCTTTTTGGCTATCCATGATATCCTCAGCACACTTCTCCAGCAGCACATCTCAAATGAATTGATATTCTTCCTGCTTGCTTTCTTCACTGTCCAGGACTTCCATTTGTACATGATGATGGAAAATGCAATTTAATTTAAGCAATATGAAAAGACAAATAACTTAGGCCCCATACAGACAAGCCAAAAAAAAAAAAAAACTGCTTTGGGTCACTTTGAAGGTATGCTGTTTAAATGGTGCATGCATACTAAGAGCCCGGAAGCCACACCAAAGCCACGATCCAGTCCTAAGGAATGGTGCACAGCTTTGATACAGCTTCTGGACTCTTAGGATGCATACATCATGTAATCAGCATACCTCCAAAGTGACCTGAAGCAGCTTTATTTTGGCCTGTCTGTATAGGGCCTTAGAAGACTTTTTCCATTAGCTGATGTTACCTCCATCCCTCATGATCTTGTAAACAGTTAAGCTATGTACATTGAGCAATCTTCGGCCTGGTACATACCAGCCTTATGTTATGCCCTCATCATGTGCTAGGGTTGCCTGGAGGTGGAGCACCCACATGCCCTGCAACCCTCGCACGCGATGAGGGCATAACAATGGCGGCACATTGTTTACATGGGCGCTGCCATTGTTGCACAAGCACGCGCCGCATCTCGTGGCACTGCACACAATCAGATAAGCTTTATGCCAAAGTTAATGTTAACGTTATGTTAAAGTTCTGTTAGAGAATAGATGTTCTAATGTCACCCTGTCAGTTGCCAAGTTCCTATCTTTGGTAGGAACTTGAGTTAAGATAAGAGAGAAGGAAATTGCTAAAATTGGCCAGAGTATCTTAAAAAAATGATTATGTCAATTTTATTGCATTTATGGGATGTTAAATTGTATCCTATTTTTTGTTTGTTTGTATTGCTGGGTCTATGGAATGTAATAATAAATACTACTGTGTATCCTGGTCTGGCTTTATTTATATCAAGTTATAATTCTTTCCCCTAAAACTCATATTTACTAACCATCTTACTTTGCTGTGGCCCTAGTGAAATGATGGTAGGAACCAGCATGGTGCAGCTGGTTTGAGTGCTGAGAGACCAAGTTCAAATCCCACTCAGTCAGGGGAATGCACTGGATGACCTTGGAGAAAGACAATGGAAAAACTCTTCTGAATAAAGCTTATCAAGAAAAAAATATGATAGGGTCACCATAAATTGGAGCCAACTTGAAGGCACATAACAAGATGCACATAGACGTCTGATACATATTGATGATGAACTAGTGATGACAAACAAGGAAAAAGATGTTAGAGTGGCTCAATGAAACTATCAACCCAATGTGTAAAAATATTTCATTGAGGAATCACTAAGAGAGCAGTTGAAGATGACACCACAAATATTGTACAATGTGCCTACCTCATACGCTGAAAGCCATGCAATGGGAGAACAATGCCGAGCATGAGCCCCATTATTTTCAATGGGGCTCGAACATACGTGTGATTTGCCCATCTTTATATCTGAAATATTGTGCACAGTTCTGGTTCTCATGCCTCATCAAAGATAGTATAGAGCTGGAAAAATGTTGAAGTCAGTGAAAATGATCACTGATTTGGAACAACATTCAAAAAATAAGGAAGTGCCATGTCTGGGAGCTTTTTACATGAAATAAAATTTAATAAGGAGGAACCTGAGAGATGGTTTAAAAATTATTCATGATGGGTGAAAATGGATTGAAAGATGTAAAGTTGGCCTTCAGTATCCATAGATTCTTTATCCAAGGATTCAAATATCCATGGCTTGAAAATATTTTAAAATATATTAATTCCAAATAGCAAACCTTCATTTTGCTATTTTATATAAAGGGGTCAATTTTACTGTGCCATTGTATTTAATGGGATTTGAGCATCCACAGATTTTGTTACCCACAGGGGTCCTGGAACCAAACTGCAGTGGATAATAACTATATTCCTCTCTTATAATATTGTAACTAATATATTTCACTGGCATGAGATACAGGACATACAAAGTAAATCTAACTGGCATGAGATACAGGACATACAAAGCAGTGATGTAGTGGAGCCAGGGCCACAGGGTCAAAGTACTGGGATATCATCATCATCATCATCATCATCATCATCATCATCATCATCAGGGGCTATGCTATGGTCTGCCACTTCCCTTGGACTCTCCTGTTCCCTCTGAGCTTAGCTTCAATTCCCACAATAACTGGAAGAAAAACAAAATTTCCCAGAAATTTTTGGATTGTTTCTCTGGGATGTTGCTATAGAGACTGTCCTGGTAAGGGTCTGCATTTCAATATTTGAAAAGGCAGGGGTTTTTCTTATACTACAGAATTTAGTGATAGCTGCCAACTTGGATAATTGCAAAGGAACAAATTCATGAGGACAAAATTAACAATGATTACAAGTCATGGAAGCTATATATTATTTCTAGTATTAAGGCAATAAACCTTTGGATTCAAGGTGCTCAGGAATAAGATTGTAAAAGTGTTCTTACACTCATGTTTTGTTTTCAGTCTTCGCAAGGCATGACTTACCCTGATGTTGCCCAAAGGTGTGGATGTTCTGCTAGGTATCCTCAGACTCAGTGCCAGAAGTCTTGCAAAGGCTCAATCATTGTGAGATTTCAGTTGGGATGTGAGACAAATCTCATGTCAGATCTCAGGGGATGTCTCATGAGACCAGAAATCTTGCAAGACTTCAGATGTGATCTTGTGGGGATATAATGCCTACACACATGGCTGCTGCCCATTTTCAGCCAGACCTTTTGTAAAATTGGTACTATAGAACAATGCTGCAGATCCTGATAAAAGGTGCAATGCAATAACACATGCCCCACTGTTTCTACCTCTCCAGACCCACAAGGAAATTATCCTTATCCACTGTATGGAGAGAGAAAGAACAATAGCCACTTTCAGAATTAGATGTTCAGTGTACACAACCTTTTCATGCCCTCTGCCACAGTTGCAATGTGCATCTGGAAGATACTCATTCACCTCTTACATCAAGATGAGAATGGCAGGGTTGGCCCTGCAGCCCCTTCCAGATCTAAGCTCCTATGATTTTATGAAGATGTGGCCTGAGAGCTTCATGAAGCCCCAGGGCCTCACAGAGATGAAAATTTCTTTTAAATTTTTTTTGAAAATGAATGGCCCTCAAATGTTCTCTAGGTGGCATGGGGGCATTTACTCATGATTTTGCCCCCTAGGCATTTCTGGCAAAAATGTGCCCTAGACCATGTATGGGGGCACTCTGGGACAAAAATTGAATTTCTTCGTGAGAGGTTTGGTCCTTCAAATGTAAGGCAACTCCTCCTGGATTCTGACTGTTGTCCATTCCTGCCTTGTAGTGTATGTCTTACAGGTTGCCTGAGTACCTTGTGAGGTCTGTGTTCATGTGTGTGTGTGTGGGGGGGGTGGTGGTGGGTGGTAGGGGGGGTAAATATATGGACTAAAGATATGTATCAGAATTCACAGAGGACAGGAATGAATACTGCTGGTCTCTGACCAACAACACTGACTGGTATAATTGAATCCTTTGAACCCATTTTCATTTTTCAGGCTGAGAGACAAAAACTTCTGGGATCGGCCACACTAATCTCAAAAGCATGCACAAGACGCACACAAATAGTTTTTAATTATACAATAAAAAAATTGTCCATGTTGTTATGGGCCATCAAATCATTTCCAACATATGACAATCTTAATGTGAACTTATCATGAGGTTTTGGGGGACTGAGACTGTGTGATTCACCCAAGGTCACCCAGTGGGTTTCCATGGGCAAGCAATGAACTGAACCCTGGTCTCCAGAGCCATAGTCCAACGCTCAAGCCACTACACCACTCTAGCTTAGTAAACATAGTCATACTATAAAATATAACTTGAAAAGTAAGGAGAAGAAGAAAATTAAGTATGTATGTGTATGTGTCCATGCCCATAGCTTGTGCTGTAAATTAAATTATTTGGAGGTTGTTCATAATAATCAATGTTATGGAGAGGGGAGCTAAAAAGATTTGCACATTTTGAAAGGTAAGTTACTTTGCCTTGAAATTAACAATATTCTGAATATTCTGGAGGGGTAAATGCTAGTTTCTATTTATGCCATATACTCATATAACCACACATAATCATTTCCCATTCAGATCGTCAATTCTAATGTATTGGGATTCTGTCCAAAGTTGCCTTCGTGGTTCTCCTTTGAATATCTATATTTATGTATATAGTGTTTTCAGTTTACTTGAACACAAGGAAGCAAATAGAAAAAAATCATTCTATTTGCTCTGTTCATCCTTTTAGTCTAATTAGAAATAATTCTACTGTCACTTATAATATATACACAAATCTTGCATTAACATTCTTGTAACCTATTTGGCATTTCAAACTAAGAGTTTTATTGCAATTCTTATAATTAACCAGTCGAGCAATATCTACCTTTTGAATGTATGTGGCTTTTAAATCACAGGGGATCCTCCTTAGCACTCCCTGCCTTCTTCTTCACTCTCTTTTTCTGAAAATAAGTGTTCCAAGCATGTAAAATATATTAGTTGAAGTAATATCATTGAAGGAGGATTTTGCATTCATAAATTGCATCTTGGATTGGAATTTGTAGAGACAAATATTCAAGAAGGGATATCTTTTCCAGCTTACTCTCCAACAGAGAAATAATTCATATAATGCATGTCAAGAAAGAATAAAGTCATCACATAGCACAAAATGTTAGAGCACAGATATACTAATCAGAACTTGCAAATCTTATAGTCAGCATTTAGCTATGATGGGTAAGATAATATATCCTTCGTTAGACTGGATCTGTACATGTGTGTCAGCAAATTAAATACACTTCATTAGCCATTTATGAAACATCACTATGCGTCACATATTAGTCTTGTATTCAGGACTGCCCTTACCATTAATCAGCTGACACATAATGAGAGTGGGCATAGATTTGTGGGATTATATGCCTTTCTGTGCCAAATAAATTAAAGGGCATGTCCACATGGGGCAAATTAAATTTTCCCCCACTGCCCTTACCACAGCCTTTCTTCATGATGCAGGGCCAAAGCCTCAATTTGACAATGGACTATCTTCATGATATCAGGCCAATTCTGCATTAAATCTGAGCCATTTCTTCCTTAAATTGCATCAAGAAGACCTACCTTTCTCCATGGTGATACTGGATGCCTGTTTACACATGCATCCCATGTACCACGACTGTCATGAATCGATCCCACCAAAGTCACAACAAGGCACACAGCCTTTTATTGAAGCTGGGTGCCTCATTTAGACCTCACAGAGGCAGCAGCAGCACCTGGTGGCACAGCCACCCAGAATCACTTGAATGTGGAGGTAACAGGGGAATCCAGGGCAGTTCTGGGGCCAGAATACTGTGAGAGCAGCCTGCCCTCAGACAACAGAGCAGTAAAATTCAGTTACAAATCTGCACATAGAATGAAGGGAGGGGCACCATTTTGTCCTTTGCCTTAGGCAGTAGGTAGCTCTGCCTGCTAGAAGCAGAAAATAACTGAGAGATTTCAGAATATCTGGCAGGTTACAAGACAAGGCTAATAAGCTATGTTCAGCTTACTGAGTCACTAGATGTCAATTCTGACCCAGAACATTTTGCTTTCTGAAGTGGAGCCCAAATAGCAACCTGCCTCCTGATATGTTTAAGAGTTCGAAAGATGTTGCTGTGTTATTCAAACATCAATGTCTGTCTTCAACTTTCTCATTCTCACGGTGCTATCTGAAGCAGTTCTTTTCACCTTGATGCATAGCAGGGCTATTCCTGTACATTTCACCATCATGCTTTAAATGTAGGCATCTGAACTAGGTGAGTGACAAAAAATAATAATAAAAAAAAATCTTAACTAACATGAACAGACATAAAGAAGATTTTGTTGGGGACCATAAAGATTTTCCCAAAGTTAAAAAGCAGCACAATTTTGTGGCTTTTTGCACAGGTTAATGTTGGGTTAATGCCCAAGTTGTGTGATGTCGTCTTAATACAATTCCGTTCTTGCAGGATATTCCTAGTTTTAAACCCTATTTATCCACAGGATTTGGGTGCTTCCCTCTCATGTGATAAACTCCGTAGTATATACGGGATAACTTTATAGTTCAAGATACTAGAATTAAAGCCTAAATGTCATCAATCATAATTAGACCAAAGCAAGGTGTGGTCAGTTAATGTTTGAGATAGTTCTTCAAAGAACTGAGGGAACTTTTTTTGATACTGTGGTGTAGTTGTTTGAGCATCGGACTAGGGCTCTGGAGATCAGAGTTTGAATCCCTGCTTGACCATGGGTGACCTCAGGCAAGTCACACATTTTCAGTTTCAGAAAATTCTGTGATAGTTTCACCTTAGGGTTGCCATAAGTCAGAAATGACTTGAAGGCGCGCAACAACAATAAATGAAGATGTGGTATTGGATATCTTCAATGTCATGGAATATAGATAATAATGGTTTTCAAAACCTCCTATTTAGCTGCAGGAGGGCAAAACCAATGTAAGAAAACCCCAGTCTTTCTTACTTGTGAACAAGATAAAATTGTATATTTACTTACCCAAGATATAGTGGGGGAAATCAGTTTATTGTGATGTGAGTCACGAACTGACTGCTTTAATTTTTAACCTTAATAAAGAGTAACAGAGAAATGAAAGTGTGCATTTCATAATAAATGATTTGACTGAAAGAAAAATGCTCAATATAAGTAATCATCAATCACATTTTGTCACAGAACAGCCTCATGATATTTTTTTCAATAATATGAAATGTTGATTTTGTCAGCAGTTTTGTTGCAATACATTTTCTATGGAGAGTCAGCATTTTGGTCGTGTATGTATTTTGTAATAAATTCTTTAAATGCTTGCAAATACAATCAACAGTGTTTGAACCTGTGTTGGGTTTTCCTGATTTCCCTTGTTGTACTTTTCAAATATTTCACAATGGTGTCAGCATTTTGGGGGGGAAAACCAGTTAAAACTTGTCTTATGTTCTACTTTGTCTTTTTTTCTGGCTAAGAAGAAGCTTGCAATCCAGTTTGAAAAAAAATATATATATTTTTTTGCTTATTGCTGCAATTCTAAATAGACAGAATTATTGTTTCATTACAGCTGCTTGAAAATACCACTTGTGATATGTGGTGAATGTGCATATGGTAGCACCACCATTAAGGACTGCCCCCATTGTCCCCCGTGGTGGCACATGCATGCAGATGCAGCACCATTAGGGACAGTGGAAGTTTCCCCAATGGTGGCGCAGCCATATGCACATGCTGCCAGTGAAGTCCCATTGTCCCTAATGGTGGCATAGCCACATGCATGCAGTGCCATTGGGAACAATGGAGTTTGGTATCTGTGGAGAGTCCAGAATGGATTCCCTACAGATACTGAGGGCTGACTAGATTTAACAGTACATAACATCAATGAAGTGGGGAATTGTCAGGAGAGGCTATTGTCAGTTAACGTATACAATTAAAAATGAATAATTGACTATATGTTTGAGATGTGAACTTTCTAAAGTGGTAATCTAAATGTTTTAAATTCCATTGCCCTCATTTGGAGCCAAGGCAAGGCTTTTGAATTTATATTGCTTTTTCCTGCACTTTTTGGAGAAAGGGCTGCCCTCTCACTCAGTTTTGTAACATAATGCCTGCCTGGAACAATAGGCTCATTGTCTGATTAGGACCCCTGAGAAAATTAGAACATGAATAATTCATAATATGACAATTTGTTTTCAGTTTGTTTACTAAATTATATGCAAGTTTTAAACAACTCAATTTGTATGACTCCTCCGCTCTTCCATCCTACAGTTGCAGTGTTAATACAAGCTGTTATTATCTGTGCATGCATATGCTTTCTCCTGAATTTTACAAGAATGAAATTACTGGTTTCTTTGGTGCAGAACCCTCCTCCAAAAACATTTCCCTGACTGAGCAAGTATGGAAAGGCCTTCCTGCCCTCTTAGTTATACTGGTATTTCTGGAAATGTTCTTATCAACTGTGCTCCTATCTAAATTACAATAGCTACCTACTGTCTAATATTACTGTTTAATATATTAGGCCCAAGTAGAGAAGCACTGTAAACATTGTTTTTCATCAACACAAGACATTTTTTGTTTTCACTGAGTCAGGGCAGTCTCATCTCATAGGAGACAACTGCACTGGAATAGACATCAGCATGGTAATTTAGAAAATCCTTGTTTAACAACCTGTTTTGCTGTTACCTTCCTACTCACTATTCATACTGTTGCCTCTGGCAACTCTCTTCAAGTCATGTGCAGTTTGTGAACAGTGGTGACATGCAACTGAAAAACCAGAGGCTATATCCTATCTAGTTACTATACTGAAGCTTGTTAAGTCATCGTTACATTTCCCCCTATTTTGATAGTGGTCCTCCTAAATCAGGTGTCTCCTCTTCCTCAGGGATTGTCCACACTGGCAAAAGAAAGTGGCTTCAAACTAACTTGAAGCCAAGCTGTTTAGACAATGTGTGATGTGTAACTGAGTGAAAACTGACATAAAGCCATGATCTGGGGTTAAAAACTAGAGCAAAAAGAAGAACTGATTGGGCCACATTTTACCACATCTGCAAATTATATTTCAAAAGGCTCAAACTTTATTGAGCAGATGGAGTTCACCTGTCTGAACTAGGCAATTCTATTTTCTTAACAGGCCTACTACAGGGCATTAAGGGTGTTTTCGATGCCTTGGTGGGAAATAGGGGCTCATCAGATGCTTGTTCCATATTTGTGGTATGATTTGGGAAAAAATTGGATTTTGGTGAGCACCTAAGACACTGTTTGGGTGGAACGGAGGCCTGTGGAACCACCTCTTTGGGCCTTGGGACCTGGGAGGTGGGGAAAGATACACCCCTTTGGACTGCATCTCTTTAATTCTTTGACTCTGGGAGAAGGGCTTTCATGTTAGTCTTCCTGATATGGGCTGGCCAACAGATCACCCAGCTTTGGGTTACCATTGGGGCTCAAGTGCTATCGCCCAGGGGAGGCTGTGGAGATAGACACCAACTGCAACTGCTCTTGGTTTGCAGATCTGTTAAGAAATTAATAAAGAGGTCAAGTTGGTTCTGTTTGAACCTACTTTTCATTGTCTTCTCTCATTATTCCTGGAGTAGGTGGGCAAACAGCACAGTGATGTTAGCATATAGTAATGTCATTTTCATCAATATATGCCAATCAATTTCAGAGCAGAAATAATTGAAGGCAATAATAATAATAACAAGGTATTATTATTAGTAGTAGTAGTAGTGGTGATGGTGGTGGTGGTGGTGGTAGTCATGGGTATTGTAATGACCCTGCAATGCTTCTAGACTCAGTTATAGGAAGGATTTTCATGCTGGTCAGTGGGAAGAGTGGAAGTGAGGAGACCTGATTGGCTCTGACATCCACAAGGTTCTATTAGCCAGCCAATAGAAAGTGAAAAAATGGAGAGTCCTGATAGGCTCTTACTCATCTTGTGTTCTGGAAGTTTAGAAGGAGAGAGAGATTTGTGGTGTAAACAGGTTCTAACTGCTCTGACCTGAGCAAGGGAAGAAATCCTGAGAAAAATCATAGGAAGCCAAGGACCATCTAGGTAGATTGGATAGGTTCCTTGTTCTTTGGAAAATAGACTGGTCAACATAGTCGGTAGAGTGCAAGACAAATGGACACACACACACCTTATACTGAAGCCTTACAGTATAAGTTAGAGAAGCAAACAAAAGCCTTGATTCCTGGTTCTTTGAGGTAGCAACTGTCATTCTTCTCTCTGGTACCTTAAGGAGTATAGCTACAATAGATAATATGCTTCTGAAGTGTGAACAGACAATGGAAGAATTCAATTTTGCTATGCATAAGCAGGAAAAAAAATGTAAGTACACAGTAAGTGAAGCTTCAGCAGCCAGTCATGAATTAATGTCCATGCAATGTCTATGAGTTTAAGCTATGTTTGTATGTAAAATGCAGACTTCCAATCACAGCATGCTATGGTGTCATAGATATACAGTGCGGCCACGCCATAGGCGGGCACACTATATGCGGCTTCAAGCTTATGCTGAAGCTGCGCAACAGTAAAATATATGGAATGCTTTGCTGCAGGCACGTGCCCCATTGTTTTCAATGTGCCACAAGCATGCACATAATTTATTTTAAGTGGGGGGGATCTGAAATGGATCCTCTGATTAAAAGAAGGGCCAATTGTAACTGTAAACTGTATAAGAATGCTGTTCTCACCTGTAATGGGAGGACACGTGATTGCTGCTAAGGTGCATGTACTCAATCTTGCAATATTTAATAAAGTGCTATAAAGAATCTCTTTCTCAATGTGTGGATCGGGACCCTTGCACGCTGGGCATGAATTCTCATTCTGAAGGTCCTGTCTGAGGTTTAAGGTAACAGACCTGTTAAACCTGTGTTCATTTTGGCAACCGGGGGAAAGATAATTGGAAAGTTTGTGTTTTTTAAATTATTTGAACTCTCTTGTTATAACTATATTTACCTTTTACCATCTAATTTTCCTTTTAAAAAATGAATAAAAAGTAGTTTGCTTTTTAAATGTCTGAGTGATTCCTTAAGAGAGAATGAAGAGGAAGCTCTGATCACACATCTCCATGACCAGATCTGTCAGGAACCCAATAGCTAGTATTCTGCATTCTCAACAAGTACAAGAGAGGGAGGGAGGGTGTTGAGTCTTTGCCGCATCTGGAATTTGAGAGGGATTAACTATCCAGTGAAAGGCTTGCTTATGTTTTCTGAGAACAGTTTTTTGATATTTTTATCCAGACTGAAGATTGTGTCATTGTTGACCAATAATCTGAATCTTCTTGAGAAAGAGGAAGCAGAGGGGCTCATGGAAGCATCTTTTCCAGCTTAGAAGAAGCAGATGGAAAAGAACCGGGAAGAGAGCATGGAGGCCATTATATCATATCTGTGAGACACTTTATGTGCCCCAAGCTATGCATGTATTTTAAAAATATGAACAGTTAATCATGTTGCAAAGTTAAAAAGTATTTTCTTTCATCAGTGAGAAAAATTAATACATAACACTTATATTGCAGAAAGTTCATAAATAATATGCATTTTATGAAAAAAAAATCATGCAGATAATGCTTACAGACTTCCAAAACAAATTTGGGAAGAAAAGGGAAAGTTTCGCAGCTTTGAAAAGGAAATGAAGGGTGGATGGGACAGGAATACAGATGGGATTTGGAGAAAAGCAACAAAAGTGTGGCTAACTTTTCTGCATTCCTCCTTAACAATGGTTACATGTTGTGTAATAAAGGACTATGCATCTACACTATAAGGCAGCATGATTGGGAAGTATGTTTCACATTTCCTGGTGAATTGACAGTGTAATATTTATCTTCAAAGCCTTGTTCAGACATCAATCAAGCTTCAAACTTTTTCTGTTACTAGAAGGTGATAGCTAAGCCGGAATCATTAAACAATTTATTAAAGTAGTCCCAAAGGATTCATTACATGTACTCTGGAGTAATTAAATTTGAAGATTGGGGTTATATTCCTTATCCTTCATAGCATCCTCATTTTCTTCTTCTTTTTTTTTAAATGAGTTTTTTCTTCCCCCATTAGTCACTTTTCCCCCTTTTAAAAATATATATTCGCTTTCATTATTCCCTTTCCATTTTTCTGAAGTGCTATTGTGTCAGAATTATTACATCCAGTGTCTGGCCTAATAAGAGATTATTGCTGAGGTTCTTGGCATTCACAGAAATATATTATGATACAAATTTTAAAAGGTTAGGATATGGCTTTAGGGCAGTGAATTTAGGTGACCCAAGAGCAAAGCTGTAAAGCCACAGCTTTCAAAGTCAAATGACATTAAAAATATGGATTTCAAATAGATTCTGGAGAGATAGCCTAACAATAATCTTACACTGACCAGGATACTTATCCAGAATACAGACCACTTTAAGTATATTTACCTAAGCCTGAAGACCAAGTATAGTTTGGGGACTGTGCTAGTATACTGTCCATCCCATTGTCTAGCAGACTTCCTAACCAAGCTGACACAACTGGTATCAGAACTAGTGTTGGAGTTGCCCAGGTTATTAGTCCTCAGAGACTTCAATATTCCACTTGAGCCCAGTTTGACAAAACTAATAGGTGCATGTTTGTCATGTAACCATGACAAACATGGGCCTATCCCAATTGGTCTGTGAGTCGACACATTGTGCAGGTCATGCACTAAATATTTTATTTATTTATTTATTTATTTGAGTATTTATACTCTGCCTTTCAGCCCTAAAGGCTATCAGAGCAGCTTACAATTATTATCTTTAATTAGATGGTTCTTTGACCTCAAGCTTACAATCTAAAAAGATATTACACAAAAAGAGAAGAGAATGGTGGTGAGGAAGGGGATCAGGTCCAGCAGTTCTTCTCTCCCTTTGAGGCCTGGACCAAGGCAGATGGACTGGAGGGAGGGCTCTTCTTAGTTCAGGCCAGGCTCGATGGAGCTGGCAGGCCTCCCTCTGATGATGTAGATGGCAAAGAGAGGGCTCTTCTTAGTTCAGGCCAGGCCTGATGGAGCTGGCAGGCTGCACTCTCCCTATGATGATGTAGATGGCAAAGGGAGGGCTGAAGGTATCATTTTGTTAGGAAAATAGGGCTGTAAATATGGCCTTTAGTAAAGAACAGGTGTATCCGTGGGCAGAGATAATCAATAATCAATAATAATAATAATAATAACTCTTAATTCCAAGAGAATGTCATGATTGATAGTATTGAAAGAGGTCCAGAAATACCAAATGGGTCACACTTCCCCTGTCGATACTCAGACAAAGATCATTGACTAAGGCAACCATGGTAGTCTCAACTCCATATTCTTCCCTATAGCCGGTTTGAAATGGATCCAGATAATCAGTTTCATCCAAAATTACTTGGAGTTGAAGGACAACAGCCCTCTCAATCACTTTGCTCAAAAATGGGAGGTGTGAGACTTTTCTGTAATTGTTGATCTCCAGAGGGTCTAAGGAAGGTTTTTTCAGGAGTTTTCTTACAACTGCTTCCTATAAGCAAGATGGAAACTCAATCGTGACATCCTCTTGGAACACCTGAGAGAATTGGGAGTTGGGGACACTGCATTGTAATGGTTCCAATCTTATCTCTTGGGTAGATTCCAGAGGGTGATGCTTGGGGATAGTTGCTCCTCAAAAACAGAGCTTAAAATGCCATTCTGTCCCCAATGATATTAAACATATACATGAAACTGCTGGGAGAGATCATTCAGAGACATGAGGCAGGGTGTTATCATATGCTGATGACACCCAAATATACTTCTCCATGGCTCAGACCACATCCCTGGCTAAAGATGGCATCTCTTCTCTCAAATGAATGCCTTAAGGTGGTAATGGACTGAATGAGGAAAAACAGACTGAAACTGAATGCAGATAAAATGGAGGTACTCACTGCAGTAGGGGCCCCTAATCTAGACACAGGGATATGTCAACCAGTCCTAGATGGGGTCATACTCCCCTTAAAGAACTGTGTTCATAGCTTGGGAGTTCTCCTAGACTCGTTGCTCTAGATGTCAAATCAGATAAATGTGACGATCAGGAGTGCTTGAAATCAGGTTTGGCTAATATGCGAGCTGCATCCTTTTCTGAAACAGGGGGATCTGGAAATAGTGGTACATGCGCTGGTAACCTCATGACTTGACTTCTGTAATGCACTCTACATGGGGCTACCCTTGTGCCTAGTTTGGAAACTTCAACTAGTACAAAACATGGCGGACAGATTAGTCACTGAAACAGCTAGAGGTGAACATGTAACACCCATCTTGAAATCTCTTCACTGGCTGCCTATAAGTTTCCAAGCACAGTACAAGGTGTTGGCGATGACCTTTAAAGCCCTTCATGGCCTGGGTCCAACCTATATACAAGATCGCCTTCTCCCATATAATCCACCCCGCACACTTAGGTCCTCTGGGAAAAATTTACTGCAGTCAATAAAAACAAGATTGGCTGCAGTTACCCAGAGGGCCTTCTCATCTGCCACTCCCAAATTATAGACTGGTCTGTGTGAAGAGATCAGAAACATTACAAATCTTGGGAGTTTTAAAAAGCTATCAAGATGGATCTCTTCTGACAGGCCTTCCCCTGAATAGTCCATTGGTCCCCCAATGATGCAGACCATCACATAGAATATCCAAGATGCCATTTCCCCATCACTGGTTGTTTTATGATTATGATTAATTAGTATTTTATTATTATTATATATGTATTATTATGTTGTTATTTTAGAAAGGAAGGGATAAGGGAACTATGTTATATTTTTATATTGTCTGTATTTCATTCTGCTGTAAGCCGCCTCAATCTTGATGGAGAGGTGGGATAAAATAAATAATAATTATTATTGTTGTTGTTATTATCATTATCATCATCATCAGTACATACTTGGTTGAAAGTATATCTGCAGGCATTAATACAACCCCTAAAACTCTGAACATATGATACACTAAATTGACTTGAAGAGCTCCATATTCCAAACAAGGTTGTCAATATTTTCCTTAGATCCATTTTAGGATAATTCACCATGATTTGAGGTATCATTTTGTTTGGAAATTAGGGCTGTAAACTATACACATATATACTCAAACAGTGCCTCTTACTGACATCACTGAGACTTAGGGCCAAAATAGACCGGCATAAGGGACAGCTTGAAGACACCCTTCCGAAGGCATATTTGGGCCACAGCAACTGCACCCCATGGCCCCAATCCGCCTTAAAGCCTCTTGAAAAAGGAGCGGCAAAAAGCATCTCCTTTTTTGGGTGACAAAAAGCTGGTTTTGCATCACACCACAGTCAGAAGCCAGCTTTATGAAGCTCCAGCAGCATGCAATGTCTAAATGTCGTGCCACTGGAGCATCATGAATCCTTCCAGTCTGCTTGGGAGCATGCGGAAAACGTAATTGGTAACAGTATGATTGAGAGCCTGTGCAGATCAGCCAGTTTTATTTAAAGTAATAATAATAATAAAGCCAGATTTTAAAGCACAAAAAGCCAGATTTTGCTTAAAAAGATATTTTACATACAAAGTATTTTTCTTGCAAACAAACAAACAAAAAATTTGCAGATATGTGATATACCCATTCTGTATCCAGTGGCTGTAAAAGTTAAGGGATGTTCAGTCCTCAGGTTAGTATTTTATATAGTGTCTGTTAAGATTTGTCTATAAAAGATCTCCCATTCAGCTCCCTTGCATGTGAGGCAGGCCCTTTCTGAACTAGCTCAGTAAGAGCTAGATGTGAGAATGCTACTATCATTATTTACAGCTCTATCCATTCCTAATGTCTGTATATCATTTTCTGACTACGGATCTTAGATTACATGGCCTGTAATTCTGCTGTGTACTTAGAACTAAGTTTCAGGGCATGACATTTTGTTATGAAAAAAAAGTGTCTGTTGCTTTAGCAGTAGAAAATAGGATACAAAGTATAGAGGAGGGAAGCTGGTAAAAGCTCCATATTTTAAAAGTTACATTCAGTTGGTTTAATTTTCCATATGAAACTATTGATTCTACCTACAATCAGATTTTGTGTATATGTGAAAATTAAAATTATTTTTGATATATATTTTTAAAAAAACTTTGATTGTAGGATTTGCATATAAATGTTAATATACAGAAAAGTCACTTTCATCAATAGATGCAAATCTATTTCAGTACAGAATGAATTATAAATAATAACAATAATAAAAAGTCATGTTTATGACAGTACAAGAAAAGATAAGATATAATTTAGGGTTTTGTTTTGTTTTGTTTTTTGTTAAATATAGTATCAACGCTTCAGAGGTTTTGAGGAAAGTACAACATTCCAGTTCCACAAGTGATGGGCTCGAGGTTTCAAGAGCTGTATATTGTTATTAATTTATTCTATGAGAAAATACCAACATTTCACAAATGTTTTTTGGTTTATACCTCTTACAGTAAGTGACATTTTAAGTGATAGTTTCTCCATAACAAAATATTTTTGGATATTTGTATCCAGGCTGAAGATTGGGTCATATTTCTAAATATTAAGCCTCAGTGAGATCCATGTCCCTGCTCTCTAATGTAAGCCAGATAATGGTTTTGCATGGAATTATCAAGGAATGAGGGGTGGGGGACACACATTCCTTTACTTAAGCATTTTGATATTTAAATGATTTTTTTCTGAATATAAACCAATGTGCGGTGATATGAAGTCAAAGCACGAAAGGAATAGTTAAACTGCAAAGTGTTCTATTTTTAGAAAATAATTCCAATACCAGTACAGGCCTTTGTTGTGTTTTCTCTACTTCAATAGCATAAAGTCACAGCTAAATGTGATTCTCTTCATGGCTAGTGTATAGCCTGAATACACTGTGTCCATTAGAAATACAGGAATGCTGTGACAGTCAGATTAAAGCTATATTCTGTCTAAATCATGAATGGGTTGACTTAATGTTTGTCAGACCTTCCCTGTTTTTTGCTAGTCCTCCCTGTCACAATCCACCAGTGATTTTATAGACTAACACATCTACTTCTTGAAATTCTATACAAATCTGTGTTGTGTTGTCTCTTTTGCCAGTCCATAAGTGGTCAACTCCTCACTTGTATCCCAGACCTAGAGTGATTAAATTGCATTGTGGACCAGAAAGGACAGATGGTGGAGAATATTGGAACAACATTCTAAAAAATAAAAAAGAGTTCAGAATCAATTTATACATATGAGATTAAGTTCAAACATGGTAAAACATCTTCAGCCTCCAGAGATCTCTTTCCACTGGAAATCAAATATGGGAAAGTGGTGTAATGCCTGTAATCTCTTGCTGTCTGGGGTAAATATGCATGATATTTTATCTCAACTTTTATACCTACATGTCTCTGGAAAAGCAAGTCACCCCAAGTTCTAATGCGAATCTCTTACTAAATGTCTTTTCACTCAGTTATGAATTCCTACTGGTTTTAGTATCATGTACTGTAATTGTGCACCATTGAACAAATGCTTTACATCTGAAAAGCTAGTGAAAACACATTCAAACAGTATACAACACACTGTGACTTTCTCCAAACACACATTTTTAATGATAGAGTACAATTGTTATTAAATAAATGTTTGTTTTTAAGCATTCCTGTAAAGGTGATGATTCTGTGGGGCTAAACCACAAGAGTGGTTCACAGTGACTCTTACATTTCATTATAACCTTATGTAGGGCTTTGTAAATTAACTCCTAAATGCTCATCTCATTCTCCTGATTGGTCCCACCTGGAGTCATAAACCTTGGCATGATAGGATAATAACAATTTCTACAGCACTGTGGAGACATGCTGATAATGTTATTAGAGAACTGCAGTGGGCCAAATGTACAAAGGAAATCTCTTATGTATTCTATAGATTGTAATAATGCTGCTAATGATGCTGATAATTTTATTTAGTGTGCTTTGTACACCAGAGCAATAAATAATTTAAAAAACAAATAAACATTAATCAAATCACAATGCCCTTTAAATATGGATGAAATCTGGAGAAAGCCAACATTTCTGGAACTTCCTAGCTTATACAGCTTTATGCTGTCAACTAAAACTTTGAGGGCTAGGCCTACTAGTAAGAGTACTTGTAGATGTGAAGCCAAGATGTAAATTAGAAGCATAAAAGGTATATTATGAAAAGCAGTTGAAAAGACAACTCCTAATCTGGGTAATGGTGATATGCATGCAGAAACAAGCTCCTATTTGGAAAGCTTGCAAAGTTGACTTGAAAAAAAAAATAAGTTCCAAAGCCCCAAACTCTTATTAGTTACTACTGTAATTAGACTTGTCAAAAAATAACTTATAAACCCAACAACACCTGAATTCTATCAGACACTTCTTTCCATTTTAATGTTATTTCGGTATGCACAGCATTGCATGAGGCAGAAGCATGAGGGAGTGTGAACCAGCAGGTGAACTAAATGATTCTTCTCCTTCATAATCCAGTGAGGGGACTCCCCTGTAACTGTATCTGTAACAAAAAATTGTTGTACTTCAAATGGAGTGAAGTTATTCCCTCTAATATTGAAAGCATAATGTCACTTAATTTTTTTAAACAGTATTAACTTTATATTACAAACAAAAGTTAGAAATTATTATGAATTATACATGATAAATTATAAACTAAAACTATATTAGATTATATTAATTTTGTTATTGGAAAAATTAATTATAAGTAGCTAGTCATTTCAAAGTTTTGCTTCTGAATATCTCCAAAGATGTCTTGTTGAAAATATGGGATTATTATTATTATTATTATTATTATTATTATTATTATTATTATTATTAACCTTTATTTATAAAGCGCTGTAAATTTACACAGTGCTGTACATACAATCTTTTAATTAGGCGGTTCCCTGCCCTCAGGCTTACAATCTAAAAAGACACGACACAAAAGGAGAAGGGAGTGATGGCGGGGAAGGAGAATAATACTATTCCCTGTAATACTTATAGAGAAATTGTCATCTCAGGTCAAAATTCCTGCTAGTATTGTATTTGACCTCAGTGAGTGAAGAAATTCTCCTTATCCAATTTCATGCTGATAAGAGAAGTTGAATAAATTATAGAAGGAACAGATTTTCAAGCTTTATAACAGGAGAATGTTGAAAATCCAGTCTTCCTTGACACTAAACTTCCTGCTGTGGCATGGTAATTATGAGGAAGATAACAGAAACTGATACAGAACAATAAAGTATTCCCCCACACACACACACACTTTTTTCCCCCATGGAGAGTTGATTGGAACTGTGCATAAATAGCATCTTGAAATCTTAACCCCCTGTTTCTGGGCTAAAACCTGAAAGCTATGTTTACCAATAAACATATAGCATGGTACCCAGTAAAGGTATCACTGTTACCTGGATTTTGGATGTTATTGTACTTTGCTATAAGCCAACATGGCTACCCCGGAAATATTTTCTAGATAGGAAGATACCATATTTTAGCCACAAGAAGGGAATTCTAAGGACTGGCACTTTATTATTTGAGGTTTTCCCTACAACAAAGGTAAAATATATTTTTTCTTTTAAATTGGAACATGTTTTACCTTAAGAACACCTAAACATTTTCCTGATGCAAAAACATGGAGCCTTTCTGAGAAATTCAGTGCTCTCTTCCTAACAAAGGGGCTTGCAGTTTCACAAAGGATTTGAAACAAATTGGATCTCAAAGGCAGTAGCTTTTTGTCTTGCTAATGGAATTTAAAGTTTTAAGGAATCTCCTAGTATCCACAAATACAGAAGGATGAGGGGCCTGCTTGCATGAATACCCTTCCATACCATCTGAACTGAGGATAACAACCAGAACATCTTGACAAAATGCAGGCCTATGACTAATATTGTCACCTCCCACCCCCTTTTCCTGTATGATTTTTAACAACATTTGCATCATGAAAAAGCCAGTGGCTCTTCAAAAGCTTGCAACATGTATATTGTGCATTTTGGTTGGTTCAGTAAAGATATCCCTGTTTTGTGGATTTGGGGATGTTAATGTACTTAAGAGGTAGTTCTTGTAGGTCAGAAGCAGTGAACATTTGGCTAATATATGCTTCCTTCCCACAACTGTATTCATCTATGGAACATTTGCAGAGCTTTTGTCTTAAGCAACTACTTGCTGCCAGAAAGTCATTGATCCTTTTGCCTCCATGGTCTGATAACTGAAAAGCAGCCCTTACTGGAAAGCCCAGAGAGGCCATGAACAAGAACTATAATCTCTCATGATCATATTGTAAACCAGGGATGGATAAGATGTCAGACAGTTGCAAATGATGGTTTGTATGTTAGTGTGGTGGTAGACCAATTCTCAAATTTACTCTTAACTCTAAAAGAACTATCCAGTGTGCTGAACTCTATCCACCAGATGGGTCTAGAGCTTACATGGCTCCTGAAAATCCCAAGTGGATTCATTACCATGCTCACATTATTAATAAATATTAATAAATATTTATATACCGCTATTCCAAAGATCATAGCGGTGAACAGCAAGTAAGCTAATTAGCAAGTAATCACATGGAAGTGACTAGATGTCATAGGCTGCATACTGGATCCAGCAGGACCAGAGGCAAAAGTAGGAGAGCCACCTTACTTATAAACTGTAATTTGTTCCCACTGCTAATAAGAATGTTCAGAAAGTTATCTGAAGAAAATTGGAAACGTAATTCATTACATGATGTGTTGCATTACTGATTCCTTAGATAGTTCCTTTTCTGAGTGAGAAAAATCTTAGAATTGGTAAGGAAATGGAATAGCACTTGAAAAATTCCTTTCAAAATGCCAGTAGAAATGCCCATAAAAGGTAACTTTTACATGTAACAAAAACTGTTAATTACCACACCAGTTAAATAACTACCCTCTGATTTGTTCTGTCACTTCTGAAATATTACTTTCTTCCACTCTTGTTTTAAAAAAAATGTGTTACAGGAATAGTTACTATGGTTTGTTTTTTTGGTTTTTTGGGGGGTTTTTTTGCAATTCATTACTTCCATCCCTTTTCTTTCTCTTTTGTGCCACCAACTTTTCTCTGTTTGTTTCACTTCCTTCTCAATTATATGGTGTCTCCTTGTCCTCTTGTATTATGCTGCACAGGAACAGAGTATTCTTGCAAGGGTGGAAATAATTGCTACCTGCTGGAAATTATTTTGCATGTAACTCCAGGATCCTACTCTGCCAGCTATTGTGCTAGTGCTCTGTATTTTTACCTTTTTGGGTAAGTAATACTCCAAGGAACACCTTAAGATTCCTCCAGTCCTCTACTGTTTCTCTTGTTCATTACCTTTCTTAATATATGAGAAAAGTGGGGACAAAAGGAGCAGACAGAGCATAGCAGGAAAAAAATGGTAACCATGGTATGGGGGAATTTGTGGAGAAATTTCATTGAAGTCTGTTAAGTATCATGCCCACCCAAGTGATAATGGAAAGAAAAATCTTAGAACCCCACTCCCGCACCCTGAAAATTGTCTTCTTCTCCACTCTTACTTGTTGTAACATTAAGTGTAAGAAATGTAAGGTCATGAAATAAATTCTATAATTTTATAACAAGCTGTATGAAACATAAGTTGTTGTGCACCTCAGAATTCCAGCCACACTGTTGGCAATAACCATGAAGATGCATACAGTTTGATCATATTGTTACACTGAGAAATTTAGGTTTTATGGCAGCCTAAAGATAAAAGTGAGAAACCCATAACCGTTTAAATGTAGTTAGAGTTCCCACTGCTACTAGACTGCCTACAGTTGCATGTTTTTGATCATAAATTGGTTAAAAGACTACAAGAGTAGACTTGAATCCATTTTCCATTCATCAGTGAAGGTCTTCGATGTTTTGAGGCACTGCCTCTAAAGCTCCAGAAGTAGTGTTTCATTCAGTCTTGCAGCTCGAAATTAAATTGACTGGCAGATTGTATTTATCAAGCTTTGTAAAACTTTGAGGCTACCTTTTTATATTGATATTTTAACATTTAGGAAACAAAGCATAAACAAAAACTGAGTTCAAAGCAGCAACCCTCAATTAATTTGCATCTCAAATACATATCATTTTGATGACTCACACTACTGTGTATATTGTTGAATGAGATGAAACACTCCAACTGGCCTATTTTTGTAAGACAAATGCATACCTTTGTAGTCTAATTTATTAAAAATTGATGAGCTACAGAGAGTGGGAAGTTGTGAAAGGACAGAAATAATGGTCAGCACCATCTGGGCATTTATGGCCTGGTTTTGTTTTAGACAGAGACATCTTCCAATACTTGTTCTTAAGGAGAGACCCCATAGGGTGTCTTCTTCATGGGAGAGCAGGTAACCATTTTGTGCTATCTTTGTTTTCCATGATGGGTGACAAGGAGAAGAGGAAGGAGGTGGATGAAGAGGGAACCATTCATCCTCCTCTTCCTTCTCATATTATTATCCCACCCTCTTTTTCCATTTGAGAGTCAAGGTGGCTTATAACACTTAGAACAAGCATCATTTAAAAATCATAGCATATAAAACTTAACAAGTAATTAAGCCATCAAAAATTAAAACCAATTATATATTATTATTAAAACCATTTAAAACAGCTATGTACTTAGTGTGCACTTAATGCGTACTGATCACTCAAAGTATCCTTCAGGACGTTATAACTGATTGACATGCACATTTTAATTTACAGTCTCCCTCTTTCAGCCTTCAAGATATATATGTTGTTTAGATCTAAATGTAATTGCTAGTCCCAGAAATAATAGAACTAACTGAATCAATAGGATTTACTTAAGCATTGACTTATTATTCAGGAATTGATTTAATGGGTCTACTACTTTTGGGGTGAACAGTTGGATTTAGACCATAATTTCCTTTTCAAAAATATTTATTAAGCATGTTCTACTTCCCATCAAGAACATTAATTTTATCCCTTTAATATATTTCACACCAGTTAATTTCCAAGCCACTGCTTTCTCAAATTAATGGGATATTAGTACATTATATCCCCAAATCAACCTTGACTTTTAACAAAGACTATTCAATGTGTTTTTGGGTAGCACTGCCCAAAATGCTTTCTGGCAGCCCTTGAAGTGATCCTGCGGTTTTTGGATAAAAGAAGGTGATGACTCCCACAACTCTCAGCTGGTGGCTTTGGAGCCATCAGTAACAAATTATTTACAATCGCCTCCAGCTGTTGTCATTGAGGTGCAAATGACTCCAACTTCAAATCTCTATCTTCTTGATAGCCCATCCAGGATTGCTTTTATTCTTGCTACTCATTACTCAGGCTCCTTCATATTGCCTCAAAGACTTTCACTCTTGCTGAAATTGCTTTCAAGGTGTTTGCTGCTTTCCTCTTGTTTGCAATAAACCACAACAGCAAACACCCTATGTATGAGTGTTTGATTTGTTTCTCATATTTATACACAAGTTTGGACTTTGCATAGGATGCAAGACTTCCATTGCAAACATCGCATTAAAAGAAAAGTTGTCAGAAAACTTTTATTACTAAATTAAGCTAACTAGTTGACTAGCTCTTAAATAGTGGTAGTTGGTAGCTTGATATCAGTGAGGCTGATTCATTCTGGGGTTTAGCATGAATACTGTATTAAAAGAACTATGCAACATACTGAAACCTCAAAATCTCAAAAATAGGTTCAATGCACTGGATGTTCCTTTATTTTATATATTTTTTTCATCATCTTTATTACAGGTTCATTGATACAGGTGCGACATAACGCAACTTTCAGCATATGCTGAAAGCTGTGCCACATGCTGCACTGCACTATAGGCATGAACCCCATTATTTCTAATGGGGCTCCAGCATACGTGGGATTTCCCTTATGTGGGGGAGAGGGGGTCCAGAACGGATTCCTCCATGTAAGGGAAGGGCCCACTGTATAAGCAACAAAGCAGATATTATTTAACAGTGTATAGTTTACAGACATAAGTCAACATCAAAGCTTTTTCTCTAGTTTTATAAAGTTTTATAAATTTTCTCTAAAATATACAATAACATCCAAACAATGATACCTTTATGGGACCAACCAAAATGCACAATTACATGGTGCAAGCTTTCGAAGTCACACTGGCTTCTTCATCAGGCAAACAGGAGAAAGAAATGGAAGATGTCAGTCATAGGCCAGCAGCCAGTGTGACTTTCAAAGCTCACAACATGTATTTGTGCATTTTAGGTGGCCCAATAGAGATATCATTCCTTGGATGTTATTGATTTTGCCATGTGGCCAACATGACTACGCCTAGATGTTTTTTGTATTTCAAGATACCACATTTTAGCAATTACAGGGGAAGAGAGAGCCAGTGTACTGGGACTTTGCCATCTGAGGTATCTGCCTCCAACAAAGGTAAATAATTTTTTCTAATATTGGCACTGATTGGCATGCTTTACTACTACACCACCTAAAGTTTTCCTTATGAAGAATTCTTGAGAAATTCAGTGTTCTCTACCTACATAGGAGCCTGTGGCTTCACAAAAGAGGGAGACATGGTGGATTCCAAAGAGACATCTTATTTGAATTGCAAATGGACATTATTTTTTTTTAACTTGAAAATCTACCGGTGACTATGTGGCTAAAGGGGAAGGTGCCAGCCTACAGATGGCCCTCCCTACCCCTGGAGCAAAATTAAGCAGCTTCTAACCATCTTAAAGGTGTGGCATTTATATGATGCACTCCTCAAAAGTTGGCAGGAAGCAGAAGGAAACTGCTCTCTGGGATTAAAAAACAGAGTAAAATGGAGCTAAAATACTCCAGCTCAGCCCAGACAAGGGGGATTTTGCACCCGCATATAAATAGCCTGGAGTCAATGCGGGGTAGAGGCAAAGCAAAAAAATGATTGTGACAATTCCAATGGATGTAATTACACCATACACAAACCAGACAGTCCAAAGGGTGGGGGGATGGAGTTAAGGGGGGGAGGGACATTAATGGGGTGGCCTCCATGATTGTATTTTGCCAGTGAATACTGATGCACTGATGCTTTGTGCCCATGAAGCACCATCATTTGGGTGGCATATGAACAGGACTGTGGAGGTTTTGGGAGGTTTCAGGCAGTGTGTTTGTGCAATGGTGTGAATGCATGGTGGGAAGGTGTCAAAACAAATATCAAGTGGCATAGCTTGATGCTGCATCATGCAGACTGCCATGGCTGTTCAGCCTATTCAGGCTATGTGGAGAGCAGGGTTTTGACCCACTTTTGAGAAAAGCAGATTGAGACGCTTTTTCATATCCATATACTCTGGCCCAATGTTTCACATTATTTAGATTCTATCCAAGAATGAAGGGATAGTGAGATGTTGTCAGATGATGGGAATGAGAGGGAAAGTAGGGATGATAATGAGGATATCTTATCAAGTTGATAAGATCCTTAAAAATATTATCAACTTGATAAGATACATCCCTGAAAAAATAGCAATTTCTTTTATTATTATTTTCTTTTCTCTCCCCCCCCCTTTTAGCACATATGCAAGACTGTGATAACCAATGTCTCCCTACCAGTTTCCTTCAGTTTATGCAAAAATCCTAAAGAGGAACAGTCATAATGGGGCTTGACAGATGGGCAGCTCTATGCCACCCCTTTTAGCTCTGCATCGTTACCACAGCCACCAAATGGCACAACAATGATGCACTCCCTCCCAGGACCAAAAAAGAAGCTGCCTAAAGCAGCTTCCTGTAAGGGGTGTGATTGCTGCACACACACGCCCCTATCACATCACTTCCTGCCAGTGCCGTTTGGGTGCTGCATAATGCTCACACCATGATGGTGCCACCTGTGTGGAGGATGGCAAGCCATGATGGTCGCATCCTCGCGGACTAGGGCTGCTGGGCATCTAAATGCCCAGCCTCATCTAGCCCTAGTTCACAGAGAGGATGTTGCAAACTGCCCATCTGTACCAGGCCAATGTTATCATAAGGCTTAAATGAGTTGGAGCTATATTGAAAAAAAGTTTGCTTGGATAGAGAAAATGTTGTGACTTTCTAGTCATTTCAAATTAAGCTTTGTTTTTTGTTTGTTTGTTTGTTGTGTGACTTCATCTCATTGAAGACTTATAGACTTCAACCCATAAGCTCCTTAGTGAAGCAAAGCCCTCAGACCATAGAGCAAAATGAATTGATCCAAAAGATACACAAACAACCCATTCAATGTGTCTGCTTTTAAACTATCTGTGTAATAAAGCAGCAACAAATCTAATTTGTACCAAAACAGTTTATCGAATTTGTGTCCAAAAAAACCTTTTGAAAAAATGGGCAAAAAATGTCTTGCTATCTCACCTACTGAACAAAAAGATGATGATGAAGCTCCGATGACACCCATAAGCCACCTGACTGCCCCGATGCAGATGGCTTCAAGATGCTTTTCATGCTTCAATGATGCCCAGGAGCCACTCAGTTGCCCAGATTCCAGTTATGTGGCATTTACATTTATGTTTACATTTTCCACTCCTATTTGGGCTGGGTTCAAGGGGGACTGGGGCCACGGTGTGTGGTTGCTGCGGCCCCAATGCATCTTCACCAGGAGGGGCTGCAAGCTATCCTTTCTTCTGTTCTGGCCCTAAGTGATTCTTTATATCAATACTTGTTAGTTCATTCTCTTTCGAAGCCAAGTCAGTCCTTCCTTAGGGTAAGAGAAGGAAAGACCAAATGGGAAAATGTTCACTTAACAAAGAAGGGATCTGCATGGCTCCTCCCCAGAGCCAAATGTAACACAAAATGTCATTTATTGCTCAAGATCATAGGGCTTATCCTCAAGCTGTATTCTACTCTCACACATAGGGTGAGTATATATGTTAAGTAAGCATGTTAATGCTCAAGGAACTGAGAGAAGGGGACCTATTAGAAGCATCCCTTGAACTGGGGCAGCATAGCGCTAGGAGAGGTGCTCAGGTATATGATTGTCTCAGTTTTGGTTGAGAATTTGGAAAATTACCCTTAAAGATTAATTCATTCCTCTCATTCATTAAAATGTTACACAAAAGCAACTCATTGCTTTTACTTGCTGCACTGTTGAAGTATTAATTTGTTGAGTAATATCTGGGACTTGCTGGTTTCTTTTACATTACTTTGTATTACTCTGTTTTGTTTTGCTTTTAAGAATTAGACAAAGGCTTAAAAATGAAAGAAACATCTGTCAACTTGCTTGTAACAGTGTCCTTAAAAAGTAACTCTTGGATGTAACTAGTAACTGTTAGTAAAGTGCCTTCATTTTTATTTCTTACATTACTTTGAATTTTAATTTCATCAATCTTCATTTCTCCCCCCAAAAATTAACTAGTTATAGTGCTGTATCAACTTGTGATTTGTTGCTTCCAGCACCTCTACTTCTACTTTAAAAAAAAAAATAAGGAATTGAATAGTTGTATTAAATTGCATACTTTTACTGTTTGTTTTTGCAGAGGGTTATTTTTTCTTTTTTCATATTTCTGCAGTGCAGTTATAAACCTTTTTTTTTTCTTTTTACCCTCAGTAAAAAATAGTACAAAGCAAGAAAGGTGCTCATCTATGAAGGAGTGGGGGTGTGGAGGGTGGGGAAGAAAGAAAGACACTGATTTCCAATTCTGAATTTAATCTGCATATTAACAGCTTTCATTGTTGTTTTCATCCAGACTTTTCTGCTTTGCATTTTCAGCAGCCTACAGCTTCTCAAGAATCTCCATTTCCTTCCCTTTAATATTGCATGTGTATGATTGCCTGGAAAACTACAAGACATGTTTTAGAATTTCAGGCATGAGGCGTTAAAAGTTTTATTTTTATATTCTGTGCACTCAGATGCTGTTAAACATATGCTGAATTATTGGAAAACATTTTGTAGTCTCGTGGGCTTGGTAATGAACTCACTAGATACAGATAACAGTTTTTAGTCCCTTATTAGGAACAATTGGGCCTAAATATCATGAAAGTATCAGGTTTTGCCTTCATCTCAGAAGGTAGATAGATGTTGGAGCCATTCTAGCAACACCCCCCCCCCCCCCAAAAAAAAAAAAATTGATTCCAGTGCTGTTGGAACATAGAAAATTTTGACTGTGAAAGCACTTTTTAAGTCTTTAACTTGATTTAGAAAAATTCAGTTTTTACCCCAGATTTTCCAGGAAAAACGATTTTCTCCTGGTCGCCCCCCCCCCCAAATTATGTGTCCTGCTGGATCAGTATGGCACTGAGGATAGAGTGGGGCAGAGCATTCCCCATCCAGCAACTATTTCCCCACTTTTTGCTCTTTTGTAGTGGATCCACATTGTGTGTGCATATGTGGTAATAAACAAAGCCCATAGCAAGAAAAAACAAAACAAAACCCTAAAATAAAAAAGGAACATTACTCAAGATTTATTTCAACAGAAACACAACTAACATGGGTCTCTCTTATGTATCATTTGAGTTTGTGGTTTGGTCTGGCTTTGGTTTTTTAAAGGTAGCTGGAGGCCATTCAACAGACTTAAAAATATTAAACAGCACATGCAGCAAGATAGTGTGCTCCCTGTCCACCTAAGAATAAGTCCAGCCCCTGTTCTCCTACAGGCACAGATTCAAATCAAATGTTTGTTTTCATCTTGTGTCAAAGCCCAGGGTCTGCTTTCCCTGCTTCTGAAAAGCCCTACTGCCCATTGAAAGTATTTCGAAGTGGGGGAGCAAAGAATGAAGAAACCTAAACAGCACAAGCCAAACATCCCACCAAGAAGGAACTTTTTCTGTAAATAATAATCTTAATTAAATTAAGGATTTAGAGTGGAAATGAAAGTGGGGAAACAAACATTTTATTTTAATTTTTCATTCTCTTTCTACTAGGGGCTTCAGGAGAAATTGAAACTTTTTCATTTACTCACTGGGTGAATGGGGAAAGAGGATTGTATGGAGGAGCCATTCAGTGAGAATGCAAAATGTGTAGTAATATTGACAGAAAAAAAGTAAAGCTATTAGTTGATAGGTTTATGCATGCTGGAAATGGGGGGGGGGGGTTGTGACATGATAAGAAATGCTCCTTTGTACAGATTTGAATTCCACTGGGGGAAGTGTGTGGCTAACAATACAATCTGACTCCTAATTTTTATGTGCCAGTTGGTGGAGCAGGCTGAAATCTGGGGGAAATACTGCACACTGGATCTGGTTATTTTTCTGGGTCTAATTTGAGCCGAAGTCAGCCCTGGTTAGTAATTGTGTGGGAGTGTGCCAAGGAAAACGAGGTGCTAGTAGGCTACATCTCAGAAGAAGGATATGGCAAGTCACCTAAGAAAGCCTTATGAAATCCATGGATTGCCATAGGTTGACAGGTGGTTTGAAGATATATACAGTTGGCCCTTCATTTTTCCAGGGATCTGTTCCAGCCCCCCCCCCCCCAAATGGAGGCTTGTGCATATTCAAGCCTCATAGGCTTGAATAGGGTGCTCCCTTGCACACACAGCCCAGGCGTGCACTATTGGAGATAGCGGAGGTCACCTTCCATGGATATTTGAGGGCACAGTTTGAGTTAGGAGGGGCATATTATATATATATATATATATATATATATATATATATATATATATATGCGCACCTCGGGTCAAGTACAGCAAAATATGAGACAATGCCCTATCAGTTTCTGTCCTGTACATACACGACAAGTCAAAAACCTCAGATTTGAATATGGGCTTCACTTTATTGAAGTTAATCTGACATAAAACTTGAAAAGCACTTACACTGACATCAAATAGCACAATCCTAACGGTCATTGCACAAGCTGAATTTAAGGGTGAACTGCCTCGGGTCAAGTACAGCAGCATATGAGATAATACCATATCAATTCCTGTCACAGGCAAATTACAAATTGGTTGCGCAGAGAGGAGGTCCTGTTTTGTTGATTGCAGTAAGGTTGGCTAACCCTTGTTCTGAACCTTTTATTTTCCCCAAAGACATGTCCAAAAGAAGGGAGAGTTGCTGATATCCTAAAGTGACAAATCCTTCATCCCATCAGACCTCTAAGTTCATCAGAAAGTCCACAACTGCATACCCATAGTGGAGTGCACTGTGCTGCCTAAACTCCAGTAAAAGAATCCAATGAAGACAAATCTAATTAGCCAAATTCAAAACAATAAAATAATTCAGTGTGTCAAATTAAATGGTACTTGAAACAGACAAATTGATTTCAAAAGAATATGAAAGATGCCTCTGACAGGCATAAAGTAGGTGAAAAAAGGATGCAGTCCCTGGCTAATTTTTATTGTTCCTCAAAAACCCATTGTTGTCAACTACAAGTCCAGATACACCTCCAAATTGTGCCAAAGTTTTATTAACTATAGGGATATGTTCATTTGGATTTGCCAAGGTCAAAACCAAATTGTCTGCGTAAGCTTTCAATTCGGTTTCTTCTTCATATGTGGTGGAATTGCAATTTTGCCAAAAAATATTGGATTCAAATTCATGAAAAAAAAAATATTAGGATGCCAATTTAAGTTAGATCCAAAATGCTATTTATTTAATATGATTTCAGAATCATGTCTAGAAGATAAATTTGGTTTACTTTTATTTTATAAGATTTCTACAGCACGGATAGTCTTTGCTTCGCAATGGAAAGGAAGAAACCATCTGACATGGAATGACTGGATGTTGAAACTGATGACATATTTGGAAATGGATAAACTTACCTGTTTTATTAGAGATAAAGACTTGAATAACAGGAAAAAATACTGGAGGCCATTAATATAGTTTATTATATCTGAAAAAATAACAGCAAATTTTATTTGGTAATTTAATAATAAAGATTAGGGTTGGATAGAAAATCCAATTTATATTGAGATAGAGTAATGTTCCCATTTTTCTCTTTTTTTCCCTTTAATTGTGGTAAAAAAGAAAACAACTACTTTAAATACAGCAGGAAGTAAAGAAGCAAACAGAAATTTAGGGCATAATTTTGTAGGTATTAATGGATAAAAATCAAGGGAATTATCAGTTTTTGAACCTTTCAAGGAGGCCGAAATGTTATTTATTTGTTTAACTTGTATATGTCAATGTAAATGTAATTGTGTAGTTTATGTTCGAGATTTGTGTATTGTATATCATGTGTTTTTAATCAATAAAACAAAGTTTAAAAAACCCCGTTGTTGTTGTGTGCTTTCAAGTCATTTCCAACTTTTGGAACCTATCATGAGGTTTTCTTGGCAAGTTTAACTCCCTCCCTCCATGATAACCATCATCCTTCGGCCTGCAAGGGAGTGAACAGGCAAGCCCAGCTACACCAGGGCTAGCCTGAAGAAAAAGAGCTCTCTCTCCAGTCCATCTGCCTTGGACCAGGCCTCAGAGGGAGAGAATAAACACTGGGCCTCATCCCCTTCCCCACCACCATTCCCTTCTCCTTTTCTGTCATGTCTTTTAGGTTGTAAGCCTGAGAGCAGGGAACCATTTAATTAAAAATAATAATTGTTAGCCGCTCTGATAGCCTTTTGGGCTGAAGGGTGGGGTATAAATACCATAATAAATAAATAAATAAATAAATAAATAAATAAATAAAACACATAGACCCAAATATAGTGACTGGATAAACCCATCTTGAAACCTAAATAATAGTAGGTGCTGCAGAAAGATTTGGACTGAAACCACACACACACACGCACACACACACACTACTAAGGGGCAATACAGACTGCCTCTTTGGGGTGGTCTGCAGCCACCCATTTACTGGCCAGATCAGTGCTGCAGCAACTGCATGCTGTGGCATCAACCCAGCCTCCATGGAGGACAGAAAGGAGCTGGAAACACCGGCTCCTTTTTCTGCCCTTGAAGTAGATCATAGCCATCACCACATGGTATGATGATGCCCCTTTGGTGGTGTGCCATTTGGATGGAGCGCCAGAGGCACATCATCATGGCATGCACCGTATGAACCAGCGTGCACCGTGTGGACCTGGCGGTGGCATTGAACATAGAGACGCTCAGTCCTGACTCCGCCCACAGGCTGGCGCTTTTTGCCTGTCTCTCCAGGGCCTCTCAATGCACAAAATTCATGCATGGTGACTTTGTGCAGAAAATAGGATTTCCTGTACAGGAAACATTTGCTGTGTAGAAGTGATTTCCTATGCAGATCAACCGCAGGTAAAGTTTGCAAAGAATAAGTCCCCAGTTACAGCCTTTTTGGTAAAGAAAACAGTAGAATAAGTCCCAAGCAGTGACATAATTATTCTCGTTTTTCCCAACACTGGAAAAACAGACTTTTAAATCACTGCCCACATACTATATTCCTTACACCTCTCACCACATGCAGTTTCCAAGCTGTCACTTACCTCACAAAGCCCTGGACATACCCCACAGACAGGGTTAAAATGATTCTTCTTTTGAAAATCTGCAGGAAATCGATTTCAAAACCTGTGGTTTTGCTTCAAACCCAGCAAATTTAAAAATAATAAATAAAAACAAACTAAAACTTGAAGTGACTTCTAGTCACTTGTGGTGCATTAATTCATTATCAGGACACTGAGGGTCACCATAAGAGGTGGAGAATTTGTCCCCAGATACAGTTGCCCACCCCTGCATTATATCAAGAAATTTGGATAAGCCTCAGATTTACACAGTTTCACCTCTCTTTTGCCCCAGTGCGCATATATATATATATATATATAGAGAGAGAGAGAGAGAGAGAGAGAGAGAGGTTGGCGGGGTACAGACCGCCAAATAGTACGTATACAATACATACTAGGGTTAGGAAGGGGCGGTGCTTCCGCACCCCCCTAACCCTAGTACGTATTGAATACGTACAAGATGGCGGCGCCCTGTTCATACAGGCGCCACCATCTTTATGTATCGGACGCTGAGCGTCCGTACGTGTCACAGCCTTTATGACGTAGCGAGTGCGCCCCTGGCGCCTCGCTACGTCACAAACGCGACTCAAAAAGAAGCTCCATTTTGGAGCTTCTTTTTCAGTCCGCGTGGGAGCCGCGCCGTCTGAAGGCTCCTGCTCCCCCGCGGACCTATCAGCGGCAGCGGCAGACCGCCGCAAAGCCGCGGTCTGTACCCCGCCAGAGAGAGAAGCAGATTTCCTTTTCTTTTAAGACCAACCATGGTTTCATTAGTGTAGAGGAAAAGTAGATTAGGCTAGGGTAGCAACAGCCAATCACAAATCAGCTGTCATCAGCTAATGGAATGCTGGCTGAGAGGAGATGACATTTCCGTCAGTGGCAGTTAGAAGGATAGATAGAGTCTTGCTGAGTCCAGAGAGGGACGTTTTATTTGAGGGTTCCAGAGAGGATCTGCGGTTAAAGTCCAGAGTTGAGGAGCTTGTATCCGAATAGATACTCCAAGTGAGGGAGTTATTATAAGGAAATAAACTGAGGGTTATAGGCACGGGACAGACCACCAGAAAAGTGCAGCCTGCTTGCAGCTTAATTTCCTCCGGAGGGAAACTGCAACCACCAAACCATGTGGCTTCCCTCCGGAGGAAAAAGAACCCGGAAAAACCAGGTACTTTTTGCACCACAGGGCCAATGTAACGAGTGTGCCAGTGGCCACTCAGTCCCTAACCCTAAAATCAGGGCCAGCATGGTGCATTTGTGCAGTCTGTACTGCACCACAGTTAGCCTGTGTGGCTAAATTAGTAGTTAGGTTTATGGAATCTAAGCAGGATAAGGACAGTGTGAAATATTTGATACACTGTGGAGAGTTATTAAGGAAACTGCAATTGTAACAAAGTTAACACTAAGAAAGAAACCTCACCAACTAAAATAAGTAACTCGTGCCATAAGCAACAACTGCTTTATTTACATTTATTCAAGTAACATTTTGTTGGAGCACCTATACAATAAAGTTCTGTTCTTATTTTAATAAAAGCTTTTTGAATTTCATCCATGTTTTTAAAAGGGTCTGATTTAATTTGGGGACAGCAATGGGGAAGAAGTTATTAGGGGAGCGTGCATCACAATTATATCCCAAAGTAGACACATGGTGTTTAAATGTTACAATAATTTGTTCAAATAACTGAACTGTGGGGTGAAACAGATGCCCTAAGGGCAGATTTGGGCTGCCTTGGTGCTCCTCACCCTGGTACCACGGCAATCACACTTGCATAGCCTCGTTCCTTTTCAACTTGGCTTTTCCAGGTTGAGGTGGTGTTGAGGCAGCTTCAGGATTCATTCGGGACATGTGTTGTCTAAAAGCCACACCCTGAATGCAGCCTGACGGTGGACCTTTTGGCCCATCTATTTCGGACCTATGAATGGTTTTGTTTCCATTCAAAGACATAGTTTAATTTAATCTGGACATTATGCCAAGGGATCTTTTAGGCCTTTTTAGATGAACTAGGAGAAAGAAGTTAGTAGCATAAGCTTTCTTTGATCCAAAAGACACTGCAGAAATTATCCAGTTTCAGATCATATTCTGAGAATTGTAGTTTTGTGAGACATTTGGCCTTCTCTGTCAGAGAGCTCTGGTGCCACAATAAACTACAGTTCCCAGAATTCCCAACACTGAGCCAGGGCAGTTAAAGCAATCTCAAACTGGATTATTTCTCCAGTGTGTTTTGGACCATAGACCTAAGTCTACTTCCTCAGATTCATGAGTTGCAACAGTTCCCTCCTCTCCTCTCTCCCCTGCTCAGTTAATTGTCTCCATACTACTTTTGCATTCTGAAGTCAGTTTGCAGCAAATGAAGTAAGGTCAGGATAAAGGGGGGATGTGGGATGAGGAGAGAGAAACTGGGACATTTTAGAAGCAGCTAAGAAAATGAGATGACAGAAGTTTAATTGTGATTGTCTTTGCTAAATCGGAAGAGCTGGACAATATGAGTGTCATGCTAGTGATGGTTCATTCTCGCATGCATCTTAGCAGTAAATGTTGTTTGACAGTATGTCCACCCTCATTACAGCTTTTTAAAAATTCTAGCTTCAGTTTATATCAGACTTTTGTAGTGTCATTAGTAATCTTGTGCAGACATGCACATAAGGCTGAATTTAGATGGTTCTTTGTTTCACTATCCATAGATTCACAACCTTGTATTCTTAGACTTTATTGTCATTGCATGCCCACATTCAGTTTTAGACTTTTCTTTTTACAGGGCTATCATTTTTGAAAGGATCAGACTATGGCATTTCTGTAACCTGATGTAACAAGTCCTGCTATATGTTCTCAAAGGACTTCTTTCGTATTATCTAAATAAATGCAAATTTCAGTTTCTGATATTTTTAAACAACAGCAGCAACATATGTTTGCTTCTTGAAAAGACAGAATTTTTGTGATAGGTCCACATGATTACATAAACAGCACCAAAGGATTGTAAGACAACAATCTGCAGAAGCAAAGACATCTATTTAAAACTGATTAAGACCATTTGCTGACCAACTAGGGAAACAATGAGAACAGACACAGAGAACTGTGTTATAAATGGGCAGCATTATTTAACTTAACCTATTTAACTGTTTTCTTTGAACTCTGCAAAACCCAGGGAGGAGCAACCTAGTGTAGGAATAGCTGGAACAGGTGGTAAACTCCTAAACCATCTCCTCAGCTTCCCCTGAGTGAAACACCTGAACCCCAAGGGAAACCCAACATTGGGTTAGGCCCCATCTGGATCCCCTCACTTAAGTCAAAAGAGTTTAATGAGGGTTTATATCATAGGCCAGCTCCAAGGCAAGTCTCTTTTCCTACCCCTTTGATCTCAAGACCTAAAGAGACCGTTGCAGAGACCTAACCTTCTGTTATCAAGTATGGTTTTATATAAATTTTGGGTGCCATGCGATCTGAATCTATGACCCCTGACTGACCCCATCGCTAGCCGCCATTACCCTAAAAGCGAGCTGACCATGTAGACAGCTACTTCTTGCTAGGCATGGTCAATGAAAAAGTAGAGTTTAAACCTTTCAGCAAGCAGTTTTGGGAGTTGCCCTACTAGTTGCTATTTGATGTTCTTTTGTTGCCTGTTTTATTGAATCATTTCCTGTATTGCTATGTATTTTATATGTATTATCCTACTAGTGAGGCAGGCTAACTCCAACAGGCCTCCCTGTAAGAAGATTAACCATCCATTATGAAGCCAAGCCCTCCCTCCAGTCCACCTGCCTTGGTCCAGGCCTTGGAGGTAGAGAGGAACTGCTGGACCTCATCCCCTTCCCCTCCACCACTCGCTTCTCCTTTTGTGTTATGTCTTTTTAGATTGTAACCCTGAGGGCAGGGAACCGTCCAATTAAAAAGATTGTATGTACAGCGCTGTGTAAATTTACAGTGCTTTATAAATAAAGGTTAATAATAATAATAATAATAATAATAATAATAATAATAATAATAATAGTTTTGCAAGCTACCCAAAGAAGAGAGGACAATAGAGGTAGCCTCCTTCTCAATGAGTGAGTGATTAACTTAACAGCTCTGCCATCGAGATATTTGTTCCCTCCTGAAAAGTGCCAGACCTCTCTTTGTGTATCCATTGTGTAAGTTTTGGCTTAGACAAAGATAAAGTCATCAAGCCTTTGTTCGCCAGGTTGCCATAGCCTGAGGTTATGTTCAGGGGTATAAAAGGACCCCACTTCCAAACCTCCAGTGGGCTTGTAGATTCAGTTCCGAGCCTGAGTTCCTCGCTTGTAGAGCAGCCTGCTCCAAGCTTGCGTTCCCTGAGCAACTTGCTCTGCTGAAATCACTTGAGCGAAGCCAAGCTCACTGTCACCAGGTCTCTTGTTACTTTTGCCCGCCGGAACTCAGCTCCTAGCCACTGCTGCTTTCTTTCCCCGTTCCCGAGGCTGTGTCTCACCATTCACCATCCCTCACATCCATCTGTGGGCATGGTCCCCCGGCCCACTGGCGCCGCCCCTGGGACTTGCTCCATACTCCTGTAATGTCCCTTTCAAACAAACACAGAGGCTGGGAATGGCTGGTCAATAACGTCAAACACCACTTTTATTTCTCCCTCCACCAGTCACATATGCACCCAACTCTCCGGTCCAGTTACTTCACTGGGACCACGAGGAGTCTTCGCCCTCTCGGCGTCTGGCCTTGCACAATCTTCCTGACCCAGTTACTTCAATGGGAAGGTGAGGCTCTTCTCTTTCTCATTGGTCCTACGTGGACGTACTCTCCTTCACAATGTTCGAGGATGCTGGAGTTGATAGTCTCTTGCGAGGCTCTCCCGTCCTCTATCCTCCGGGGTTCCAGACGTCCCTCCTCCTCTAGAGCGGCTCTCCCGTACAACCCACCAAGGCTCTTCCCCCGCTCTAAGCCCTTCTTGCCTCCAACTCACTTCCGGGTTCCACGGCTGGGCGCCTCCTTCAACCTCCCGCCTAGGACAGGCCGGGTGGGTAGCCAAAACGGGGCCGACCCGGACTCTCCCTCCCAGTGAGGGGTCTCTCTGAGCCCAGTGGCCTTCCCCGAACTCCGGCTGCTCCTTCTCTCTCCCTCTCCCGAAGTCCTCCTCACGTCCCAATCTTCCGCTCTCTCTTCTCCCCCCTTACACCTCTCCTTTCCTTTTTATCGGACTCTCCGGGGCCCCTCCCCTCTCCCCCGGGACCGCCCTTGATTGCCTCCCTGTTTCCAGATGACTTCTTCCTGGTCCCTTTCCCCCTCCTGGGTCCTCATGCCCCTCTCTCGCCCGCTCAACCCGACCTCTACTCTCCTCCTCTCTACACCATCACTTTGGAGAAGACTCCTAAGGTAATTATCCCAACGGTGCCTCTATCCTTTCTCCTTTACTCCCAAACTCACCCCTCCCTTGCTTTAGCATTGAATGTGTGTGTGTGTGTGTGATCCCCTTTGTTGTGTGGCTTTAATAAACGTTTTATATTTTTATTGCAACTCATTGGCATTTTGAGTCTCTTTCTCTCTGGGGGTGGACTAGATTACCTCTAGTATACACATAGGGACCCGACGCCACTGCGTGCATTGTTAGGACATGCCTCTTGTAATATTTGAGCTAATTAAATCCCCCTAATTCGATCCTTCCTAACACTTTACCCAAGAAGAACACCTCTCTATGAATCTCTAGGTCCTCCAGTGCAACTCTGTGGTCAACATCTGCCAGACATTGACAATAGAATTGCACTGAAGAAGCTACAAATGCCAAGTGTAGTGTTCTCTCTAAGAATGTCTAGGTCCTTCAGTGTGACTTTTGGTTAAAGTTGACTACAGAGTTGTGCTGCAGGACCTAGAGATTCCTAGAGAGAACTTATTAATAAAATCAGTGAATAATCAAATCCACAAAAGTCAAAGCTGCAAATGTGGAGGAATGAGTGTAGTTGTAACAATATGTATTTATTGGTTTGTCTTTAATAAAATTTTCTGGCTGCCATGATGATACTTACCCTTTTCTTTTATAGACAGTAGTACAACACTCAGAATTTTAGATATATTTATGCATAGTTATATATTGGTGTTTTTTTTTAAAATGTACTTTAAAAAGTTAAATTTTGTTATGCTTGCTTTTCCACTGAAAATGGATGCCATCCCTATTTCAGTGTTTTGGTTTGAACATTTGATTTGCGATCCAATATTTGTTCTGGCCAGTGTCATAAACAAGAGCTTTAAAGAAAGCTGTAGAGCTGTAGTGAGCCAATGTGGCATAGTGGTTTAAGTGCTGGACTACAACTGAGGAGACCCAGCTTTGATTCCCAGCTTGGCCATGAAACCAACCAACCAACCAACCTTGGACAAGCCACATCCTTAGGAGAAGGCAATGACAAGTCTCCTCTGAACAAATATTGCCAAGAAAAACCCATTAAAGGGTTTTAGGGTCAGCATAAGTTGGAAATGACTTGAAGGCACACCACCACCACACATCTGCAGCATCAATAGCGTAATAAACCTCATAGAATAGTCCCAACCATCTCAGTCTAACATTTCCCTGTAATATTGGTGTTTAAATAGATAAACATACACACACAGATAAATAAAATGGAATAGCAAGATGTTATTTTATTAACATTGACTTTAGAACTGGTGTGTGTGTGTGTGCGAAATGTAAAGAATAACGATAGTTCTGTGGATGGTAACTTTGAAGGTAATTATCAATTTCTGTGCTTTTTGCAGCTGTCCTTCCTCTGATCATGCACACTTTACACACACAATACTCCAAAGCATGTTTGGAGGATAAAAACCCATGCATCAAAGGAAGTGGGCACGCACATAAGCTCTTACACCATGATACATTTAGAAAGCTTTAAGGCTGACATTAAGAGCTATTCGACAGTGGAACACACTCCCTCTTGAGTGTAGTGGAGTCTCCTTCCTTGGAGGTCTTTAAACAGAGGCTGGACGGCCATCTGTCAGAGATGCTTTGATTGAGATTTCCTGCATGGCAGGGGGTTGACTGGATGGGCCTTGTGGTCTCTTCCAACTCTATGATTCTAGGTGCTGCATGATTCTTTGTTTTTACTAAAAGAGACTAACTGGAAATTTGGGGGTGAAAGGAATTAAATTTTTTAAAAAGAATGATTTAAAGATTATCATGAGAGAAAGGAGAAGTTTAAGATATTTTATAATATTAGATCTAGAAGACATTTCTGGTGGGGGAGAAATTTCTTCCTGTATTTAGGTTGCAACTAAAATATTTCTCATTCTTTACTTGATTTTTAATGTTACTCACATTGTAAAGACCTCACTGTACAGTAAATAAGCAGTGCAGTATTATTCCTTCCCCAACAATGTTACAACCCAATTAATCCTTTAATTAATCAAATCAATCAAATTAATCAAATCAATCTGTAGCACAGAAGCAGCTGTGAGAACCCCAATAAATGGGTTTTTCTTGTTATGTATTCTTTTACTCTGTCTTTTTATGGTTTCAAAATATTTCTTACTTCTTAAATTATTCACTTATGAATGCATAAAATTATTCTCAAGTAATTAATTTGTGAATTCTTCCTTCTGGCATTCTGGCAAGTTACATCCAATGTTTAATTTACAGTTGGAACTATACCAATTTTATTTTAAAATTCAACAGTATTCCCAGTAGCAGATTATTTATTTCCACCAAATATCACTTCTTCAAAGATGACGTGTGCCGTGTTAATTAAAGTGAGAGAAGAAACCAGGCTTAGTTTTCTAATAGGTACAATTAGGCAGAGAGTTCAGTCTTATATTAAAAGCTAAACTTCTAATTCTTGTAAAAGTTAACAGTTGTATGTGTGTGTAAAATCCAACATTTTCCTAAAAAATAAATTCCATGGTTTTGGTTTTCTTCATTGGAAAATTCAAGAAGGAAGCTTCATATGTTAGTGCTGAACTTTGCAATTTCATTTGTATTTGTAATAAAATGTGGGTTACTTACATTTGTGTATATAAAAGTAGATATTTAGCCTTAAATCCAATTGTCAACTATAGAATCACTTTACTTTGCAAAAGTTCTGACTTGCAATTCAGCAGTTGATTCAGTGGGTCTACTCTATGTTCAGACTAGGAATGTGATTTAAACCTGAACATTCTTTACATTGACATTGATACTTAATGGTAAATGTTTTACACAGTGACTATACACATTGCTACTTTGCAGTCTTTGAATTTTATACACACAGCCAGCAGCATACATTTCCCGGTAATTAATACCTCCTGCCTGTCCTGATACTGGGCAGAGTGACCAGTGGAATCTCAATTCAATATATTTAGTACTAATTTAAATAATTTTACCCCACTCTTTAGCTGAAAAGGTTCACATGAAGGAAGAAGGGCTGCACCAGAGATTCTGTCACCCTCCCTGCCCTCCAGATAGTTGGCCATTATGAGAGATTAGGCCAATTTAAAAATTCAGTTTCAGTTAATTTATTTTCCTCTTCCTTGTTCTTCCCTCTTTCTTTTTTTTCAGTTGTATCTTTTAGAATGTATGACTGAGGGGCAAGGAGTATCTTGTTTTTATTAATCATGTATAAGCTGTCTGAGGAACCTTTTCAGCTGAAGACTGTTAAGAATTAGTATTAAATCTGCTCACAGGAAGCCTTCTATTAGTATTAAGAGTTTGCTCTTCTCCCTGCACCAAAACATGCCTGTTTCAGGAAACCCATCCTTGAACCTCTGTGTAGTATTTAGAAGATGGAAAGGCTATTGCAGGAAGGCATCAGGAGAATGTGCTTCCACTAAACTAGTGCCATGCACATAAACCTCCACCTAATGCAGTGAGACTTGTTTCTGAGTAAATCTGCATTTTGTATAAACTAAGTTTTAGGACCAAAATATATCTTACCTTAGCAGTATAGATCTTGCCTGGAGTGAAGATGCCTAGCACAAATTGCCAGATTGGTGTGATAAAATCTGGTGCAGTGGTTAAATGCCTCTACTGCAGCCACTGACTCAAAACCATAAGATTTTCAATAACAGCAAAAGGGCTCAAGCTTGACTCAGGCTTTCATCCTTCCGAGGTCACTAAAATGAGTAGCCAGATTGTTGGGGGCAATTAGCTTACAGTTTTAAACCACTTAGACACTGTTAGTTCAGTATGAAGCAATATATAAATGAAGATGTTTGTTTGTTTTACAAAATGGGAGGTATTGCAGGATTTTTAATCTCAAGGAATCAGATTCACTGTCCTCTCACTTTCTTACTTGGGAAACAGGGAAGCAAATACGGCAACACTCATCCAGTTGAGACACTAATTTAAATTAACTTCTGGAACACAAGCTGAGTTCCCTTTCCTTTATCCTTGCCTTTTGTTTGATGACCAAGCATGAAATAATTAGACCAGACAAAACTACAAATCCCAAAATTCCATAGCCATGACAGTTAAAATGGTGCCAAACTGCATTATTTCTATTGTGTAGATGCAGCCCAGGTGCCCAATAAATAAAGAAACAAACAAATGTAGAACCCAAACTGAACTACTGAGTAAAAATCTTGAAGTTCACTATGAACTTTCTCACCTGTGAGGGTGATGGGACAGAAGGACTAAGAATGAACACACACTACTTTCATCTCTACACAGTGTATTGTCAAGTAAAAATCCTGGCGCTGCATGAGCATACCATGAAAGAACAGTTCTATGCTATCATGCATTTGCTAATGTAAAGCTATTTCCTCTATTAGAAGCAAGCACTAAATTTCTTCCATATGGGGAGCTCCATTTGCTTATTACAGCTTGTGTGCCTGTTGAGGAGCTGTTGAGTCTGGGCACTTCTCATGATACCTACACACATTTTCTCTATTTTAATTACTGAAAAATCTGAGTTTGATATTTAGTAAAGGCTTCAAAGTGTGTTACAGTGAGTTGACTTATTACAATCTGGATTTCTTTCAGATTCTGTTATATATTGTACAAACTCTAGCGTGTTGTGATACTTATATTTTATGTTAATTTGACATTCATGTTAGCTGCCTATCACACTAACAATAATCCATCTGAACCAGCAGGCATGAATAACAATTACAGAAAAGATTGGAGCTCATCCTCGAATTTTCTTCTTCCTCTTGCTAGGAGACATATGCACAGATGTATTAAAGTCTTTCAAGTAACCAAGAATCTAGCTATATTCCATGTAAAGGAACAGAGTGGGGCTGACATGTTCAATCTAAGCAGGAAGAAAGGTTTCAGTGAATCTCTCTGAATATGGAAAAAGGTGAATACGAAGCCCTGTATCTCAAAGTTATGAAGATCTTTTAAGAGGTGTACAGAAACTTATTGGAATAAATTGCTGGTGATGAACTACTTTTAGGTAACTTTTTTTTTTGGTAAAATGAGAACTAAGACAGTGAGCAGTGATTTGATATGTAGACTTCACAGACTTTAAAGAATAATCATGCCATGTCAGGTGCATGAGATGTTACATTCTAGCTGGGGAGGAATGGGGAATACCAATACCATGGATACTTTAGATACCACAATGCCACCAAAAGATCAATCTTCTTTTCATGTAGTTTGCAAGTGAATGTTTTTCTGCTCTGAGATAATTGTGTGTGTGTGTTTAGGAATAAACTGTGAAGGTTATTAATGGTATGCTGGCTATGGCATGTTCTGCTGATTTTTATCTATTGTCTTTCAATAAATCTGTTTTAAAGGTTTTTATTTCTAGGTAATGTTTAATTATATTTTAGTTATAACTTTTTGTGTGATTTTACTCCCCTTTGGGTGATAATTCACCAACTGTGGGCCGAAGCAGAATGGCAGCTCCAGCTGGCTTCAGGCTGGCTTGGGGGCATGGCATTTACATGCATCATGCCCCCAAGTCACCTGGAAATTCAGCCAATAGTTACATGCCAGACAGCTTCTGGGTGATTTGGGGGCATAGCATTTAGATGCCACACACTCTGGAGCCAGCAAAAAGCCAGTTCCAGAGGCAAAGGGGAGGTCCCCCCCCCCACTCCAAATAGGATGACTGGGGTCAGGTGTTTCTCCCAAGGGAAGATTGAGAAGGTGGTCATGGGTTGACACCTGGTCTCATCTGGACTCACCTCAGAATGTCCAGTGTCATTGCTCATTCCCAGGTTAAATTGTTTAAATAAGCTAGAAGTCATTACAGTGACCCTTATTTAAGCCATTTGTCTGTGTCTGCTCTCATTATTTTATAGCTGGTCATCAAAGAAAGCCATGTATTATTCTCCATACAGCAATTCTTCCACACCAGTTCAGAGTATTGGAATACAGAGGGAATACTACAGAGTATTCTTCTGCTGTCAGAAGAAAACTACAGCAATTATTTACCCATGTGTACAAGGATGAAATACTTAAGAATTTAGATTCCTACTAAGCAACACTATAGACAAAAGACCCAGGGTGGTATAATGGTTTGAGTGTTGGACCAGGAATCTGAAGACCAGTGTTTCAATCCCCACTTGGCAATGGAAGCCTATTGGAGGACCTTACACAAGTCACACTCTCTCAACCTCAGAAGAAGGCAATGGCAACCTTCTCTGAATGAACCTTGTCAAGGAAACACTGTGCTAGGTTTGCCTTGAGGTTGTCATAAGTCAGAAATGGCTTAAAGGCCATACAGAAATAACAACATACTGTGTATCCATTCTAATGGAAATTACATTTTTACATTATTAGGTATTACTGTCCACAGAGTCTTTTGATAAAGGACAATTCATTGATTGGTGTGCTAATACCAAGGTTGGAATGCTAACTGAATGAGGATAAGAAAATTTCCACAACTTCATTCTCATCTTTTGTCATTTGACCACACACAAGTGTAATCTCCATGAATCATTGGTCTGACCCAATGAAGAAATGGCTGTACTTGCTCATTCAGTTCAGAAAAAGAAAGTCAGTGCTGAAGAAAAGAAGATCTTTGCTTAGCAGGGATAAGAATTAGCACCTTGTCACTTTTACTTAGGAACTGTAATGTATGGATTCAGTAGGGAATGGAACTGTAAATTTCTTATAGGGATATTTGTAATATTTCTCTATTTTGTATTTTCATTTAGGGCTTTGAGGTTGCATCTAATAAGTGCTGATTTCTGCAAGCAAGTTTTGCATTGGTACTTTATGGGGTGCATGAAACTTTGGGAGATTTACATGTGTTCAATGTAGTATAAAATATGGTTAATGTAAAATATGATTTAAATTTGGAAACTGTTTTAACCCTTATGACTGTATTTGCAGTGTTCATTTATAATTCACCCCATAGAAAGCCAAGGAATTACGACGAATTCACTGCTCCACTTACATGGAAGCTATAAGCAGCCGACTGATGGGGGGAGGGGAAGCAATTGAGGAGAATGTTAGAAGCAAGGAAGCAACTGCATGACATATTGTAGCTTCTTTCTGAACAGATTACAGTTTGAAGACTTAGGGGTAGAACAGGCAGGCAGGAAAAAGTGGTGGAACCTGCATTTTCCAGAAGTGGGTTGCACCCCCACTGTCTTCATTGACTGCTCCCAAGCCAGCCCAATTTCACACAGACTGACCACACAGCACAAGCCACTCCACTGGGTATTTTTTGTTGCCTCCCCAACATGTATGTGCATCATTGCACAAAGACATCACTGGCGACTGCTTGCTGCCTAGATGCCAACCCAATTGGATGGTCATGTCTTTGATCCTCCACCTGTACAGAGCATCAGACCATTGGTGGGCCCAGTAAAACACTGGCAAGGCACAATCATTGAGAACCAAAGCCTCTGTTGCAATTCCTACTCACTAGTGGGAGGAAACTGAAAATGTCATCTTCTTTGCACCCGGATTGGCAGATGAAGAGATATGCTTCACATGATGGAGCTGTGAGGTTTGGCTGGGGTGGGAGGTGGGTCAGGAAACATTACTTAGGGCCCAAACAGATAGTCCTTTTAAACCACCATCTGGGTAATTTTGGAGCATGGTGTTTAGACCTGGCACATCATGAAGCTGCCCAGAAATCAAGTGACTACCTAGACGTGGGTGGCTTTGTGACGCTCTAGAGGTATGGCATTTACATACCACACCCTACCAGAGCGTCATGAAGCCACCATAGGGCCACAGCAGGGATGGCAAAGCCCGCGTTTTCCTGGCCAATAAAGGAGTGGATCTTATCCACTTCTTTTTGGCTGGATTCAAAGTGGATTGGGGGCATGGCGTCTGTCCTCTGCTGTCCCAATCCTTCTTTGGAAGGAGTTGCTTCAAGCTGCCCCTTCTGTCCCATCTGCTTTCCACCTTAGTTATGCATCAGTGATGATCTTTAATTTTTTCTCTCTGTAAACTTGCTTGTTTCTATGATGTGATGTTATTTTTTTTAAAGGAATGGACAAGTTTTTGTTTGCTTGTCGTGTTGATGTCATTCAAAAGTAAACTTTTTTTCTACCCATAATCTCTTCTTCACAAATTAACACAACACATTTGGAAAACTGTTTCTGTGAACCAAAACCAACAAAAAACTTGTAAGCTTGAAAGTGGGAAGCAGTTGAAGAACAGTGAACTAAAGCATGGGGAGAAAGCACATCCTGTTTCTGTTTTAAAAATCAAGCTTCTTTATGGAGATGCTGGTTTGCTCAGCCAGAAAGAAAGAAGAAAGACAAACTTGAAATAAGACAAGAGGCAGGACTTTTATGCTTTCTTAGAACACATCTTTTCTGGCTAGTCTCCAGCAACAATTAAACTCTATGCTTGTAGGAAACCATCTCAGCTTGGTCTAAATGTATATATGTTTCTCTCTGTGCATAGGCAGATACTAAAATGCCAGGAATGAAGATGGAATAATAGCTCTGATATAAAAGAAGAAAACTAGGATCATGAGAGGATTATTCTTTCAAGTTTTCAAAGTCTAAGATCTGAATCCAAAGTCATACTGGTAAACAGGAAATTCCCATTAGCACAGTTGTTGTGGATTGCATTGTTGTGCACGTAATATCACAAATGGGACTGAAATCACACAATTCCCATTGAGCAAGCCTTTGCATGATTGCACCTTTGAATTTATTGGCTGAAACCCTGCATTGCCTTGATGCAGTGCAAAGCTCTACCAAGCACCCCTCCATCCTCTGTAGCACCTCATGATCATTAAAGGGGGGGGGGGGGGGCTTAGAATGGCTGCATTTTTCTAGTCAGCTAGACAAAGAACATGATAAAATTATTGGAGTTAGTAACATTTGCATGCCTATACTAGTGGTAAGTAGACTGCTTGTCATTCTCTGTCTGCATCTGCACAGGGCAGCCTGGAATATCTTAGCCCTCTCTCATTGGACAACCCTCTGTTCTGACATGGAGCAACTGACTGCACGCACATCCCTCTGAGCCATCCAGCAAATCTGTTGATGTTGTGGGTTATTTTGCTCTGAGGCCAGAGTGAAACACCGAGCCACAGTCACATGGGCAGCTCATCTCAATGAGATGCATATGCAGTCTCAACCAGCTGGCATCAGAATGGAGGGTTCCAGATCTTCTGAAAAGATCCAGATCAAATGGGGATTTTTTGTGCGGTACAGACCATGCAAAAGAGCCATGCTGGCACTAATTTTAGCGATAGGGACCATGCGGCAACTACATAGTCCCTAACCCTGACATGGCATGGCACCGTAACAATGGCGGTGCCCCGTCTGCATGGGCGCCACCATTATTTTATTACGTAAGCACCATGCAGCATCCGCATGTCACTGCATGGCTCTTATGTAACAAGTACGCCAGTGGTGCATTTTTTATATCGCACCTTCAGCACGAAAAGGACCCATTTTTTCCAGGTTCTTTTTCTTGCAGAGGAAAGTCATGCAGTTTGGTGGCTGTGGCTTCCCTCCGGAGGAAAGTAGGCCGCCAGCAGCCTGCCTTTCCCGGGCAGTCTGTCCCGCACCGTTGTTAAATCTAGGGCAAGAATGGTAAAACCTGGTTCTTTGCTGAATGGTCCAGCTGTCATCCAGCCTGCTTACACCAGAAGTGAGCTTTGGACCATGCATTGTCCAGTCTTGTGAAAAGATCCAGACTTGCACTAGTGCAATGATACAACTGAATAAAGGCCCTCATATCAAATCACTACTCCCTTTTTACTTCCCTGGGTACAATGCTGTGCATATTTAACCCTTCCCATCTATTTTCCAGGATCATGTTTAGGGAAGAACTACACATTGTAACAGACCTCTATAACTGTCCAGATTTGGCAGGAACAGATCTGATTAAAACCTGTCAGCCCAAATTCTCAGTTGCTTTTAAAATGTCCCATTTCTTTCTCCTCTTCCTCCCCCTATTCCCCTCTTTTGTCCTCAGCTTATATCAATTTCTGCAAGCTGAGTTCAAACTGAAAAAACAATAGTGAGGGTGTAGTGGGAAGGAGGGGGTGGACTCTTGCCGTTCCCTGTAAACCCAGGCTGCAACCTCTCCTATCATGTGCAAACTGCTGCAGCCTTTCCTATCATGTTTGCTTTCTTTCATTTATAACTTTTGCCATCTTGAACACACTCTGGGGCAAAACAGACCACCCTGATAGAGCAGTGTCCTGCTGCCCTTTTCAGTGCTGGACCGAGGCCATGGCACTGCATGCAACAGCCCCGATCCAGCACTTTGCTGGGTCTAAAAAAAATGGCAAAATGCCACTTCTTTTACAGCCAGCAAAAAGGCATCTTTGCTGCTGTGGTAGCACTTTCCAGCACTCCTTTTGGTGTGCATCATTTGAATGTTGTGCCAAGAAAGCACCATGATGCTGCCCGCTTCACCTTGATGGTGGCCTTTCCAGCTGGTCTGTTTTGCCTCTCTGATTGGGCGGTATGGACACATGTGTTGTGCTTTTCATCTGTGAAAGGCTGGAGAGTATGAAGCTAAGATATTGAGTACAAAGGCATGCTATTAATTTTCTCATGGCTAAATATGAGAAGACAGGTGACCTAAGAACACATCAGAGGCAGAGTGTAAAATATCATTTTCTTCACCCCTTAGTGACTTAAGATTGCATTTAAGCACAATATATGTTTATCCCCCAAAATGCAACTTCTTTCCTTTGTTTCCTTATCACCCTACCCCTACTGAGTTGTTTTTCTCTCTCACTTGGAACTAGGCTAGCCTGTAGACAGAGGCTCCTCCCTCCCTAACTGTCATCGTTCGGCCTCTGAGGGAGAGAGAAGGCTGGCCCAGTACCATCAGGGGCTAGCCTGAAGAAGGAGGCTCCTCCCTCCCTAACAGTCATCTTTCGGCCTCTGAGGGAGAGAGTAGGCTGGCCCAGTTCCATCAGGGGCTAGCCTGAAGAAGAAGAGCCCTCCCTCCGGTCCATCTGCCTTGGTCCAGGCCTCAGAGGGAGAGAAGAATGCTGGACCTGATTCCCTCCCCCCCTCACCATTTCCTTCTCCTTTTGTGTCGTGTCTTTTAGATTGTAAGCCTGTGGGCAGGGAACTGTCTGTTATCCCCTCTATTGTAAACCGCTCGGATTCCCAGTGATTGGGCGGTATATAAATAAAACCTATTATTATTATTATTATTATTATTATTAGTTTTAGTTTTCAGCAGCTGGAGTCACAACTGCTTTAAGTTTAGACTTTCCTGACAATAATAATAATAATAATAATAATAATAATAATAATAATGCTACATGAAGAACTGGTGTGTGTGTGTGCGTATGCATGAGTAGAATTTTTACAACATCTATTTCTATGCACCATGTTACAATTATTTCAAGTATAAATTATCTTCAGCTCTTATTTTCCATGTTGGACATTCTGTGTATGAATAGTAGGAAGCTGGGAGGCTCAAAGCTCATGTCAACATGAGTGTCATCAGTTGCTGGTAGATGTAGATTTTAAAAAAATCTAGCTGGTGTCAAGGGAAGGGGACAAAACAGAAGGAATGGATGGCAGGCATGCTGAAAAGGTTTTGGAGTTCTTATCTGGTATTTGTGTTAATTGTTATCCAGCAGGGTTTTATACATATAAATAAAGCAGCACCAGTAATTTTTTTTCAATTAATACTGAAACTCATCTCACACAAGCCAGCAGAGTGTCACTATAAAATACTCAGTTAGTCCCTTGTTGTGATTTGGCTAGATCCTCATAACTGTATTCTCAATAAGAGAGTGTTTGTGATAGTAATAATTTCCTATTGCAGATAATAAATTTTCCCAATCCTGGGAAAAGAGCAGGATACAAATAAATAAATAAATAAATAAATAAAATTATATTAATAAAATCAGGGCTCTCATATGTTGCATGCATGGATTCATGCCTTCATTTCCTTATGGCACAAAATACATAATTCAGTGTATGATAAATGATCAGGGAACAGCTTGGACACACTTTCTTGTGATGCTGAACAGCCCCCAAACATAGCATTTTCATGTATGGTTTTCTTCTATTCCTAAAGATATTTAAACTACATTTAATCCCTATTTAGTACATAGAGAAAAGCATTGTTTGAATGTTGTGGCTACATTTTTTAAAGGTTGCAAAAATGTGAAGACCATAATGCTTACAGTTTTTAAAAACAAAATAAATTAGGTGTTTAAATTATTGACACCCCCATTAAAGGAAACAGTATCTCACTACATTTTCAATGACTTTTAAATTATACTTTATATCAGTGAAGCAAAGGCTGATATTGCTCTTGACTTATAATGAAAGAAAATACCCAAGGATGACTTGTTGCTAAGGGCAACAGAATGTCATAAATGATCCTTCTTCTGTTAACGATATAGATGGATAGGCTGAGGTGGGTAGGTAGAAAATATGATTTGTAGTTCTCTGAGGATTATCAGTCTTTCACATTTTCCTGTCTGCCATGATTTAAGAAAAGTCTGTCAATGTTTTATGACTTTGCCTTGGTCCTTCTTCCTTTGCTATTAATTATTTCTCATCACAAATTTTGTTTCCTATAGTTCTTAGGTAAAGGACTTGTACAAGTAAACTTGAACTGAGGCCTAGGCATTTTGTTTTTTCCCTACATATTTCAGCAAGAATAACATTTCCCAGTTCAAGAAAATGATTTGCAGCTGTATCGTTTCAGAAGTATAAGATAGCCAGATATAGGCGAACATGATGAGGCAGTAAATAACGCTGGCACACACATGGGGACAGCTACTATGCACAGGAGCTATGGACTTTATCACACAGAATTTTAGAAGTTTAAATGGGGTTTATCACATGAAAATCATACAATTACTATTAAATTGCAATTAAGATTTTCAGACACAGTGTGATAAAAGAGCCATTTTCACGGGAATAATCAGGGGATAACCAAGCAATAAACATCAAGAAAGCATTTTCAGGATTTTCCAGTGAATGAAGTCCCTCATGATGCTTTCTTGACTAAATTGGTGTTTTCATAACTAAATTAGGAAGTGAGATATAAACCTTATCAATTCTATGAGCTTCACCATTTACAAGATAATAGGGTGAAAAGGTGGGATGTTATCAGTTAGTTTTCATATACCTGAAAAATGTTCCCTCCTTTTTTGGTGGTATGGAGAATCCTTCTCCACTAATTTTTCAGTACAAAGTGGGGACTATTGAAAATGTGGAACAAAAACTAGAAATGAAATGGTGCTTTCTATTTAGCATTATGCTGAAGTCCAAAAGAACTTATGAAAACAGTCCAAGGGCCTGAACAGACAGGCCAAAATAAAGCTGCTTTGGGTCACTTTCGAGGTACGCTCTTTAAATGAAACATGCATCTTAAGAGGCCAGAAGCTGCACCATAGCTGCGCTCCAGTCTTTAGGACTGGAGCATGGCTTTGGTGCAGCTTCCAGCCTCTTAGGAAGCATGCACTATTTAAACAGCATACCTCTAAAGTAACCCAAAGCAGCTTTATTTTGGCCAATCTGTTTGGGCTCTAAGTTTTGAAAGATATGCCAGGAATCACTATCACTATTTTCTGATATGTGGTTCTTTATAGAAGATGAAGCAGAGATTAGTATCTTAGTTTTCAAGTCAGAATTGCTATTTCTGTAGGACTGTTCAACTACCCCTTTCATGCATAAGGGTGGATATCTATTAAACCTTGCCCTCTCTAGTGGGCAAATGTTTACTAAATTATTGAACAGTGTGTGTCCATGCAACTGCCAGTGCTGTATCAAGGGCATGTAAATGCCATAATCTTCATTTTCAAATGTTACAACAGTGAGGCAGGGCCATCTGTGTGCATTATTTTGGGATGAGGCCTTGCTCTCCTTTCTACACACTGAATATGAATGTGAATTTAGTAGTGAAAGGGACAATTCCTATTCACTTCTTTGCTTCTGAAATCTTCAATTTCCTAAACTTTCTCAGTCTCCTCACTACTACATTCTGTTTGTAGTCATACTGTGATGGTTAACTCAGATTTTTGTACATTTGATATAAACTTTTAAGTTTATGTATAACTTACATTCAACATTCATAGCAATTTAAAAATAAAGAAATAAAAATCCCAAACAACTGTGTACTATTTGTATGTGGTTTCTTAAGACATAAAGAGAGGAGGCTGGAGAAAAAAGAGTAGGAACAGAGAACCTAGTCTCCCTAGAATAGAAACATATCTCAATCAAGGTAGGACAAATAATGAAGTTTTTAAAGAGTTCACTTACTTTCAGTACACAATAAAGAATAGAGAAGAATGGGCCAGGAAGATGTGTTGAATCTCTTTACTTCTTTCACATGTCAATTGTTGTCACATAACCCTTGAAACTGTGCCTGGAAAGGATCCCAATTGTGAGCAGCAGCAGTTTTTGAATTTTTTTTCCACATGATCCTTGAGATAACAAAGAAAGAAACTGCTGATGATCTTTTCTAGAGCACACTGTGATTTAAACTGAAATTCTTGTGTACTCAGTAAAGTTATGCTGGACATTTGGAATGAAAACAGGAGTGAAGTGTTCTTATGAGTTTTCAAGTGTTATCCAGGGTTTGAATTGTAGTGTCTAGACTGCCATACATTGTTGTGGAGGGGAGCCACAGTTGGAATGATCACAATAAATTGGAAGGAAAGGGCCACAATATTATTATATAAAAGCAATATTGTAGGGTTTTCTTCAATGCATGAGGTCTGAATCTGTTGTCCATCAGTCCCTGACTGATTGATGAATCCCATTTTCTTGGTCATAGCAAAGCTTCGGGATGACAAAAGGGGCTAATGTGTTGAAATGTCCATCACTCTTTGATAACTGGTTGATTGCTTGACCGCATCTCTGCCCTTGTCACCGGGGGATGCTGACTCAATGTTGCCTCTGCAATGACAACATTGTACCACTCTCAGCACCTCAGTGTCCCTTTTGGACTCCCAATTCAGTGCTATGCAGTCCTAGAAGTCATGCCCACCAGATACAAGACATATGTTACCACCTAAAAGTTGTGACAGCATCACCCTGATCCCAACAGAGGGCAGTTGGGTGGGGAGAGCTGAGCTGAGAATTGCATGGAACACTGTGCCACGTGGCCTTTTATAGGCCCACAAGCCAATGAGGGGCTGGGATGGAGCAGAAATACCGCCAATCCTGGGTGCCACCATTAATGGCACTAATCATTCAGGGGCTATTTCCTCCCCTGGTGTCCCCAGGATATGTAGTCCTGGAGCCAGATAGGAAGTGTCTCCCCTGCCAGACCATGCCAGCCAATCACAGCCCCAGCAGTCCCGTGCTGGGCCTGCTGGGGCTGCAATCCACCAGGCAGCCGACCCCAAGCCACAGCTCCACCTGGTGCAGCAACTGGGCTGGCCTGCTGAATTGGGAGGCCCCTTTTGTGATAACAGAGAACGTCTGCAAATCTAGCAATGTTCACGTGCTACCTAGCAACACTTCACAGTTCCCATCACCCCCAGCATTTCTTACAACTACATCAGATGATTGAATAAGCTGAATTATAAGTCATGTCTATATTTTAGCCTAGAGTCAAGGAGAGGGATAGGAATCTTGGCTACCATTATGCTTGTGTTGTGTCCCTCCATCCTTCTCCATACATTTTTAATGTATGTTTATAATGGCTATAGTACAACAGCTCTTTCCATCCTCTTGTTTTGAAAAATAATTCTGCAGCGGGTTCCTTCTTTTTAGGCTTTTGGACAGCATGTCAGTAAAGATATGGTGGGTGGGGCTATACATATTTGATACATAACAGATGTCTTTAACATTTGCTTTTCATGTTTACTGGAGCAAGAAAAAAACCAACACAAAACAAGAACCAACTCTCCAAGGCTCTGTGCACTGTTGCTTTTGTCATGACAGTCACAGAAGCCAATGCTGTGCATTTGTTTCCAAAGGAAATGACATTTTTATTTATCACAAATGATGGATCTGCATTTGAAAGGTGAGCTTGATACGAGCTGCTTCTAATTTCTTCGTGATGAAGAATATTTATGTGCTGTGCTGATTTTCTCTTCCTCTGCTCTCCTTTTTCAGAGAAAGAAATGACAAGATACACCTAGGCTGCATATTTGAAATGTTAAAATACATATGTTGGCTCTCAAAGGATCTTTCAAGAAAGATACTTACTGTTTAAAACATTTCACAAGCTCATCATTCAGATAATCTTAAAGGTTTCTAGTTGTTTATTGCTGAATTAGAGTATATTCTTTTACTGTTGACAATTGGACCTTTGACTAGCCCTTCATGAATTTGTCAGTATAAATCTACTTTCTTTCTTTCTTTCTTTCTTTCTTTCTTTCTTTCTTTCTTTCTCTTTTAAGAAATTATCTAGGTAAAATGAAAACATAGAATTGCAGGGCTTTCTACAATGAAGACTTAATGCCAAAAAGAAGAAAAACACTTGTTCTATTCTATATAAATCTTATATTTGTTGAAACACCTGGTATTACAATACTGGGAAGAGGACTGGGGAATTAAGAAAGACTTAATGATTTAAACTAAGATTTTAAAGAAAAGACTTTAAATGATGCTAAAGGATAGATATCAAGCAAAAGAGGTAATCTAAGGGAGACGGTAACTTTAAGCAATTTAGATAACATAATAGTTATGAGGAATTGTTTCTAGATATATTGTATTGGTTACTGTTTATAATGGTCTAAAAGGCAAACAATTCTAGTCAATTGTTACTATAAATATTTTTCTTTTCTCAATAAAAAATAAATCTTATATTTGTTATGAATAATCAAGACATTTAAGCAGACATGTATACAAAATGATGTATGATGGTCTTCTGAGCATGTAAAATGTGAGATTTAAATCTTCATTAAATGTATTAATTAGACCTTGCTTGCCAAAATCTGTCACATGCTAAATTAAAAAGCATCTTAAAACTCTATTGGCAAGGGCTTTGATTTCTGTGTGTTTTGGATAACAATTAAAACTGTTATTTCTAATGCAGTGTCTCTGACTATGCCAAATTTGAATTCATTTGTAGTTTGAAGGAGCTCAATATGAACTAAAGCAGCAGAGTCTGACAAGATGAAAGCTCCTGTCAAAGTCAATGTAAACTTGACTTTCTGCAGAGCTCAAAGTGCGTTTAAGATTAAGGTAGATTCAGGACTGAGAGCCCAGATGACTTTGAAAGTGCATATATAAAAGGATGGTGTGGTGTTACTTTCCTGTATTTAAAATTTATTCGGGAGGCATGTCATTTTATCTGTCTATTAAGGCAATTTCTGAAACAGTCTTCTCAGTGCTGTAGACATAACAGCTTGAAAACAAAGGAGTGAATTGTCTGTGTAGAGTTTTTATCCCTTCTGCAAAATAACATGCAAAATAGGCAAACAACATTTTATTTCACTAGTTTTCAGGAAGACTTTGTTTTAACTGGGGAAAAAACACCCACCTTACAAATCTAGATTCATCCCCTTCGTTCAGTAGTTCAAAGATACATGCAAAATGAAAAGAGAAGGGAGGGAAGACCTTGATGATGGTTTCACAGCATTTCTAGTCAAGAGGCTGGCTAAGTCTTAGTGAAAGAGTTGAAAAAATCAAGGACTTTCTGCTTAAGAGAATTGTCAATGCAGTGCTAACTGACTAAAACCCAACTGGCTTGAAAGGAAACTTTATTCCTTTGGCCACTCTGTACTATGTGTATGAAGTTGCACACACTCTTAAGAAACATCACACCTTAATGTCACAGAAAGGTTAAGTACTTGCTAGACCCAGGTAATTAGTTTGTGATCTCAAGGAAGAATGTGATATATAATCAGAATTATTATTTTTTCTTATATATTCAATCTTTTAAAAATATTTTCAGGTAAGAGCTCGCCATAACTTTATTTTTACTTCTAGACTGTTCAGTGTGTCAGTTTGAACATAACAAGGGCCCTGTTTACATGGGCCATTAAGCATGTACTCAGTATGTGCTAGGGTTGCCCAGGAGCGTCCTTTTTAGATGCTCCCTAAGCCTAGTACGTACTGAGTATGTAAAAATGGCAGCACCCTGTGTACATGAGTGCTGCCATTTTGATGTAATGACCGCGTCATGTCCAAATGTCTTGGCACCCTTTCAGCGGCACCAGAAAGAGCTCCATTTTGGAGCTCCTTCCGCCACGCATATTGCTGGTGCGGCCTTTAAACAGCCGCACCAGCAATACAGAGAGAGAGGGGCCAAGCGACCCCCTTCTCTCTCTCCCTGCCGCTGTTAGGGTGTCCTTGGGGCATGAAGCCCTAAGAACACCCCTTTCCAGGCCGTGGGGAAGCAGCCTTTTGCTGCTTCCCTGAGGCCAGGAAAAGCAGCAGATCGGGGCCTCCGGGACTGCCGCTGTGGCACCTCAGGCCCCAATCCATCAGGGAAAGGGGCGGTCTGTATCCCGCCAAAGTATCTGTTTCTTCTTTTCCAGAAATCACATTACACGATGTACTTCTGCCTACCAAAATGTTTTCTGGCAGACAAGACTACCACTGATTTCTAATCATGATGGATAGATATCAAGAAGTTCAGCCTCCAGTATCAGAGGCAATATGGCTCTTTTGAATACTAGATGCTGGGAGACAAAGTAAAAAGACATGAGCTGGGGTAAACATGAGGAAATGCTCTATTGTCTTCATATCCTAACTGAGGTGTTTTAAGCACTGAGGTGGTCACTAGTGAAAAAAGAATCCTGGTTGACACATTATTTGCTGGTGTTGTTGTGTGCTTCACATTTGTTACCAATTTGAGGGCCCTAAGAAGAACTTAACACATGTTTTTTGGGGGCTGAGAGTGTGCGACTCATTCAAGGTCAGTGAGTGAGTTTCCATGGCTGAATGGTGAATAAACACTGATTTCCAGAGTTGTAGTCCAGTGTTAAAACTGTTATACTACTGGCTATCTTGACATACTATAGACATTTGGATTGGTCTGTTGGGGCTCTTCTTATGTTCTTATTATGTGTGCTAAATAGATTATTGATGTTACTATCTTAAGAATAATTCTTCAGATGGGATAAAGTAAGAATATTTGTGTCCCAGGGGAGAAACAGATGGCCCCAAAGGGCTGCCTTGGAACCTTCACGCTGGGGCCATGGGGACTGCCACCACAGTCCCCAAACAGCCTGCTGAAAAGAAGTGAAGTTTCCAACTCCTTTTTGGGCTGGTGTCATGTCCAGCCAGGGTGAAGACAAGGAGGCTGAGCCAGAGCCACAGCCACAACTTCCACTTATTCTGGAGGCTGAGCCTGGCCCTAGTTTGTGGCTTCCAAGGAGACTCAGCTGCCAAACTTTCTGGAAACAGAGCCTGCAGGAATGTATGAGGAAGAAGAAACAGCAATACCTAGAGTACTTACCTTCAGCAAGCGATGAGCAGAAAGGGAGAGCCTTTGCCATACGAGGAGGCTTTAATAGAAATGCTGAGATAATCAGGCACAGCTGGATTCCTGCAGCTTGGGAATTTAAACAGGTGCAGAATGCCTGCCTCAATGTCAGAGATTTTCTGAGTTTCCCTGCAAAGGCATGATTGATCCTGAGTCCTCCCTTGTTTTCCTGGCTGGAAACCTTGCTCCTTGGATTTCTGTGTTTCTCTGGACCTCTTGATTTGCTTACTTGTCTCATTGCTCTCTGGAACCCTGGACTTTGGATCATTGACTTGTCTCTTTGGTTGTGCTCTCGGGTTTGTGCTATTTGGACTCTTGCTTGATCACTGTCGGTTTGCCCAGACCTTTGTTGTTTCCTTTGACTTTGGAACCTTATTTAGCTCTGATGATATTGCTATCAGCATACTTGGCCACTTTCCCGGGACAGCTGATTTTGGGATTTCTCCTTGGAAAAGAGCCACACCCTGGTGGCTTCCAGCTCCATTTGAGGTGTGTGTCATGTGCACATCCTGTCCCCAATGCTGCCCAATGGCAGCCATTTGGGGCCATCTTTTTGAGGCCTTGGATACAATTTCCTGTAAATAGAAAAATATTTGGGTCTTTTCCATCTAGTTTGCTGCCTCAATTTGCCATGTTGTTTTATGGCATTGGAACCATTTTTACTTATTTATTTGACTTCGAAACATATGGATGGTTCCAGCCAAAGGAATATTAGACATGAATGTCACACTGTTATATAGCCATTTACATATGCTCTGGGAAGTTTGAGGATATTTATGAAACTCTTACCATTCCAATTTCTGCTGTAAATTTTTAAAATGCAGATTCTGGTACTGTTGTATCAGTAATCCATTGTGTACATCATGTATGACACTAAATTACACACCCTGATCTTAAAACTGTGAGTGCTCTCTAACACAGAATAGGCAATTAAATCTTTGTGGAGTTCACCCCTTCATTCTTGCTTGCAGCGATAAAGAATTTCAAGAGTTGTCTCCCCACTGGATGAAATTATGAGAATTTTTTTCTGAAGATTTAAAAATTTTGGGGGGAGGGGAGATTGGTGATAAATTAATGTGTCCCAAAATCCTATTGAATTTTGCACAAATTGCTATGCAAATGATTTTTTAAAAAAGCAGTTTCAAAATGTCATAAATCTTGGAGCAGCTGACTTCTTGTGTAGTGAGTTGCTTGATGTACTGAGAAACCATTTCTCATCAAGGTTGTGAAAAATTTACAGTATTCTTAACAGCTCAAATACAGAGCAGATGCAAAAAGTTAGAATTAATCATGGAATGAGGAGCTTAACCTTTTTTTGTCATTCGACTCAAACAGCAAATGGTGGAGTGTACTGAATTAGTAGCTCGGAAAATAACATGTTGAAGTTATTGACAAATACTAATAGGCACTTTCCAACTCCCCTGATGAGATACCTCCCATAAGGCTATTTGCTGCATTTCTTGCCTTCAACAAATCTTATACCCTCTAGAAAATAAAGGAAGCTTGATTTGAGTAACTTTATTGGTGGAGTGAAGAAAGTTCTGTCATTACCTGGCTGCCAATGAACAGGATATATGCTGACTAAATCATGAAAAAAGGAATCACTGTGTATATGTGCATAGATTAAATAAGTGAAAGCAGAAAAACTGATACACATGTGATAATACTTCTGTGTAACATTTGGCTGGGAGCAGCAGATGAAGTGTACAATTTTATGCTCATGTCCTGCTGGCAGAGACCCGGTGGACCACTGATTGGCCTCTGTGTAAACAAAATGTTGGACTAAGTAGGCCTGTGATTTGAATCAACATGACACTTGTTATATTTTTAATGTTTCCAAAGCAACCTGGTGCTTACCCAAAGTGTCACAACTCCTTTGTTATATGGCAGCTCAGTCTAATGGCACACTCTGTACACATGAAGTTTGTGAACTGTGTATTTATTGGCATTGTCCTGAGACCTTGGCACAGTAATCCATTTTGACCTGGAAAAGTAGCCAGATCAGAACTATTAAGCCTGCCAGAAATGAATTCTGGATAACTGCAACAGGGTCAGAATATAGCAGGAGTTCATCTGGCAGCTCTTAGGAATTAACAGGGGGAAATAAAATCAGTTAAATTTAACATCACTATAAATTAAATTATAAATGGTTTAAAACAACACAGAAGGGGGAAAAGAGCCTTCAACACTAAACAACTGAAACAAAAGATTGAAAAATAATCCTCAGAATTAAAGTACTCTAAAGGCAAGGATAATTGAATACTCTTAGGGAAATGAAATTACATTTGCTAGAAAGATGTTGAAGTAGGCACTAGGAAGACCTCTCTGGGAAGAGAATTTCACAATTGAGAAACCAGTACTAAAAAACACACAACACCTTTTTTTTTTGGTCACCTCCAGCCTTATTTCACTTGGAGAATACACCCAGAGAAGGCCCTAGAAATGAATGAATCTCCATTCATTCATTCATGTATGTGCTGTCTTGCTACAGATTTATCCTGCCTGTAAGAGAAATTGCCTACAATAATAAAAGAGAAAAAACTGTACATGAAACTTTTGAAGGTGTGAGTGACAAACACACATTGTAACCTGGATCAAATGCAGAACAACCACTGATGAAACTGAATTCATTAATGGAGTTGGGTGTGATTTCCTCTCCCAGTGCAGTTTGACTCGGAAACCCTGGACAACCTTCCCAAGCTGATTTGACTACGCTGAAGGTAGCGGGGAGAAGGAGGGGAAAAAAGTTTCAGGAAATACTGGATTTAGGCTTGGATTTTCACAAGTAAATTACTTTATTTCTCCATCTTTCTATGGTCATCTATATGCAGGTTTCTCTAAGTAAGTGCCCATGGGGCTATATTTTATATCACCTTTCATACCTGCTATATTTGAGATTTCAGATTTTAGAAATGAAATACTTTACTTTCTGGAGGTGGTGGCTCAGTGGTTAAGATGCTGACTGACAACTGCAAGATCTGCAGGTTGGCAGTTTGAGACCCAAGCGCCACATGACAGAATGAGCTCCCCTCACTGGTCCCAGCTTTTGTCAACTTAGCAGTTTGAAAGTATGTAAAAAAAAGTGCAAGTAGATAAATAGGTACCAGTTAGGTGGGAAGGTAATAGCATTTCATGCAGCCATGCTGGCCACATGATTATGGGATTGTCTCTGACAACGCTGGCTCTTCAGCTTCATAACAGAGATGAGCATTTCCCTCTACAGTCAGACACAACTATACAATTTTGTCAAGGGAAAACCTTTACCTTTACCTTACTTTACTTTCAAACTTGATTCTACTTAATTTCAAGTCACCTATCAGACATGAAGTTATAATTACTTTGTGTTTTTGTATTATGAACTGCATAGGATTTGGAGCCTTTACCAAGAAGTAACCATATGGAGAGTGACAGTGCCTAGAGTAAAATAACTCAGCCATTTCTTTTCTACAATTTTTCAAAGATTCCCCTTATTATGTAAAGAAATGAAGGTCTTTGGATGATAATGCCTTTCAAACCCAACTTTTAACAGGTTTTAAGTATGCAAAATAAGTTACTTTTAAAAATTTTCCCTCTATAATTCATATTCATTATTCTATTCATTATTCTACAGCAAATGCTTCTTTAAACTGAATAGAGTAGGAGTTAAGAAGAATATGTTTAGAAATTATGATGAGTTCTAATAAATTTAAATATAGATATGATGGATAACTCAGGTGCTACTCAACAAGAAGAAAAAGAAATTCCTCGAGTAATAAAGAAAAACCCTCTCAGCCTTCTGACAAACAGAAAATAGGGCTGAACAGGTTGGATAAAACTTTATTTAAGTGAAGCAAGTCTGCAGTAAGGAAATAGTTAGCAAAGCTAACCTTTATCAGTGCAGAACTAGTCCTGTGGATGACTGTATGAAGCCAAAAACACACCACCTCTGAGGTACATATAGAGCCATGCACAATCACACCATTATTTCTGCCATGTTCCAAACAAGTACAGAAGGAAAAGATTGTCAGGCAAATCACAGCAGTGTTGGCAAGCCCTTTATGTGGTCTGTTGTCAGTTCCTAGGAAATGTTCCCCTCCAAGATACTTCAAGCCAGATGGCAGGTGCTCATAAGAGATTCATAAATCTATCCTTGGCCCACACTGTACAGCCTAACATGAGATAAGAGACTAATCAGCCAATTTCCAAAGAATATTGCTGGTACAATGCCAATAAAACAAGAATTCAAATAGCCAAAATATGTTCAACAATGAGGCCCCACTCAACCCCCAACACTCTAGGTGGGTGAAAAAGGAGGTAAATTCTGGGTAGTTCTGAAAGGTCCCTCAAAAATTCCATATCATCCTGAACATGGGGATGGACCTATGTTGATGATGGCTAGGTGCTGCAAGAAAGGCACTTTGGAGCACTGAAGAAAATGGAGGCTGCATTGATGTGTTGATCTCCTGATATAAGGCAGTCGCCTATAGTCTAACATGTCTAAGGTGGAAGCATGTGTTAAACATTAAGGTAATGCAATACCTCCCCCCCACACACATACTTTTTTTTTTTTTTTTTTTGGTAGCAGATAAACCTACCACTAACTTGGAATTTGTGTTTATTCTATTAATGTTGCAATCACAGGGGTTTTTTTTACACTATACAATTATAGCACAAGAAAGAAGAGAGAAACACACACAGTTGTTAGCAACTGCATGGACTGCAAAGTTACTCTCAAAGGAAGAAAAATGACCTGTGCAATGACAGTGGCATTTCTTTATTAATGGATGGTTTGGCTCATCATAGGAGTTTATCACATGGGAGGCTAAGTGCCTAAATCTTGTGCAAAAATGGGATTTAAATTCAGAAAAAATCCCACAAAAGAGGGATCATTTTCACACTCATGAGGGGCAATGAGCATTAACGGGAAAATAAATTGCACAGAAAGTGGACAAATATTGGCCATTTTTTAATTTTTGGGGGAGAATCCCGAAAGTAAAAAGCAGCCAAATTTGTCCACTTTTCGTGCAGTTTATTTTCACATTAATGCTCAATGCCCATGACATTGTGTGAAAACAATCCCGCTTTTGGGGGATTTTTTTTAACTTTCTGTAAATGTTAATCTGTAACGTCGTGTGAAAATGATCCTGCTTTTGGGGGATTTCCCTGTTTTAAGTCCATTTCTGCATGGAAAAACCCCGTGTGATAAACTCCTTAGTGAAGTTGAACGAACGATGCATAACTTTGTGAAATAGTATGACTGTATCCAGTATTTTTGTCCTTCTGTTGTAAGAATGTCCTTCATATGGAATCTGAGTTCCCTGTAAAAGCCAATACATAATTTCTCGCTTGGTATAAAACAACTATTTTTTTTACATCTGTTTTTCTACCAGAAGACAATCATTCAAAAATATTGACCTAGATTCAAAATACAGTGGAAATATGCCTATTCAGCAGAATATGTCTCTGTCCTCAGCTAAATAAATGAATCATTAAAGTCCTCTAGTTCTTCTAATATGCACATATATTGTTGATCTCAGTGTTACCACAAACTGCCCCTTTTCACGTTAAAATCTACAAGACAAGGGTAGATATTTTAATTTTTTTTTTAAAAAATGATAATAAAAATCCAGTTCTTGGTTGCTAATAGATGTGGCAACAACTAAAAGTCAGAAACTATCTGCTTCATATTTCTGAGCTGATGGCAAAATAGCCAGTGGGAAGTTGAATAAACCAGCAAACAGTACATGAATTGGCATATGGAAATAGATCTCTCTTTAAAAAAAAGAAAAAGAAATATTAACTAATTTTTACAGCCTCTGACAGAAAGATGAAGGGTTCAATGTTTTCAAAAATCTCATAGAGACATGAGGGAGAGTTGAAGAGCAGTTAATGCAAACAAAGCTAGCAACAGTACAACTGAGATATAGGACTATTGGCAACTTAAGTTGGAAGCATCTTTATATGTTTTGCTTTGTGGGTGTGAATGTTATGTGGTCTTAGATATATGTTCTTTCAGGTGCATGTATTGCTTTGTCCAGTGTCTACTTTATATCTACATCTAGAAAAGATCCATACACACTACCCCCTTAACTTTTCCTAGCAGGCCTTAGGTTTGTCTATATTTCCCCTTACCTTACATGTTTATCCGTTTTTAGTGATTTTATTGGTGCTATTTCTTTTTTTACAACAGCTCAATGGTGGTTTTAAAAAAACATACCTAAAAAGTGAAATACAATTATGGTTATATTGAATAAATACTTTTAGGGGTCTGTCTGCATTACTCCCTGATATGGAATTCACTTCAATTAAATTTAAACAAAAATTTGGATAAGATGCTATCTTATTTTCTTTGTTATTTAGACTTTAGATTCTGCAAATGTACAATTAACAGATAAGCATTAGTACATTTTTCTTGGGGACTATTTTATAAGTTACACCAGTACAAATGGTGATATCTTGGTGTCAGAACCTAAAACAGGATCTGCCATAATGGTTTGCAAGGGGGATTGGTTTTACTAGGGGGATGGTTCTGCCATAATGTATGAGGTGGTTCAATGATGGGCTGAGGCATTGTACCATCATGGGTTAATCTGCTTGGTAATAGAGTCTGCTAATGAAGAGTGCTGTAGGAATGCGGAGGAGGATTTTTACTGTCAGGCTGTAGAACTTTGCTGCTTGGGAAAGGCATGTAGGTGGGCAGTAGAGAGATAGAAGAAACAGTTAGGCTTAGCTGTGGGAATTAAGTTTGTACACCAAGTAGCAGGGGTGGAGTAAATAGATATTGTACTTTTAGACCTGCTAGATCTGACCTAAACACATTACTGATAGCTTTTATTCCTAATGTCTGCAATAAAAGTCTTTTGTTCTCACTTCACTAAGACTGATTGTTTGTGCATTGGGATAAGAATTCATTGGTTCTGACAGAAGGTTTAACAGATGGCATAATTACTAG